>NC_080179.1:57140000-57440000 GCF_950295315.1 Erinaceus europaeus | reverse complement strand
GCTGGGGCTCGGTGCCTGCACTATGAACCCACTGCTCCTGGAGGCTATATTTTCCCCATTTTTGTTGTCTGTGTTGTTATTATTGTTGTTCTTATTGCTATTGTTGTTGCCACATAGGAGAGAGAAAAATCAATCGAGAAAGGAGGGGAAGACAGAGAGACACCTGCAACTCCTGAAGCAACTTCCTGTGATTTGCGCCATGTGCGCATAAGCCACTGCGCCACTGCCCAGCCCCCCAGTTTCTCTACTTTTTCAATTCTTCAGAGAGATGAATCTGTTGGAGGGCAGTTTAAGAAAAGCGGCACCCCTCCCCCTGCACCCTGCAGGAAGCCAGGAAAAGGGACCTGCAAGAGCATTGCTTCACAAGCAAAGAAGCAAGTCTGCCAGGTGTCTATCTTTCTCTCCTCTTCTCTGTCTCCCCCCCCCTCAATTTCTCTCTGCCCTATCCAACAATGACAACAACAACAACAACAATAACAATACTAAACACAACAACGATTTAAAAAAAAACAAGAGGGGTTGGGCAGTGGCACAGCAGGTTAAGTGCACATGCTGCAAAGCGCAGGGACCGGCATAAGGATCCTGGTTCGATCCCCCGGTTCGCACCTGTAGGGGAGTCGCTTCACAGGCTGTGAAGCAGGTCTGCTGATGTTTTTCTTTCTCTCCTCCTCTCTGTCTTCCCCTCCTCCCTCCATTTCTTTTTTTTTAATTTTTATATTTATTTATTTATTTATTCCCTTTTATTGTCCTTGTTGTTTTATTGTTGTAGTTATTATTGATGTCATCATTGTTGGATAGGACAGAGAGAAATGGAGAGAGGAGGGGAAGACAGAGAGGAGGAGTGAAAGACAGACACCTGCAGACCTGCTTCACCACCTGTGAAGCTACTCCCCTGCAGGTGGGGAGCCAGGGGCTCAAACCGGGATCCTTCCTCCAGTCCTTGTGCTTTGCACCACCTGCGCTTAACCCGCTGCGCTACCGCCCGACTCCCTCTTCCCTCCATTTCTTTCTGTCCTATCCAACAACGACATCAATAACAGCGGTAATAATAACTACAACAACCATAGAACACCCAGGGCAACAAAAGGGGAAAAAAATGGCCTTCAGGAGCAGTGGATTCATGGTGCAGGCACTAAGCCCCAGCAATAACCCTGGAGGAAAACAAACAAAACAAACAAACAAAAAAAAAAAAACAAGGGCAACAAAAGGGGAAAAAAAAAAGAAAAAGAAAATGAAGTATCATTTTTGTTCTTAGAAAGTCTTTAATGATACTCCCAAAGCAGACACACATGCTGAGGAGTGTTGCTTCATGCTTCTGCATAAAAAGAGAACAATATGAATCTTCAAAACTGCTTCTAAAAAGTAGATCTTGATACTGATCCATTCTGCAGTTGCCCCCTGAGACATGACAAAGAATGAATACATCCCAGTTACTCCAGAGATAGAAGAGTCCACGTTGAGAGTACTCAATTGCTTTTCAGTTCCGCCAATGAGATGTCAATCTTCCCCTGGAAAATGAGTAGAAAAATTCAAGTGTATGGAAGTCTTCAGTTTCTGAGCTTGTTACCAGTGAAACCCACTCTATCACTCGCTACACAGAAATCCAACACTGACAGCAAGGCACTTTTTATAGAGGAAAAGTTCTTTAATTTCTCAGGGAGTGGGAGGTGCTTCCCTGGAAGAAAGATCTGTGATAAATTCTGAAATTGTCCTCTCACTGACTGGAAACAAGGAACAAGTTTTAAAGAGGACCAGTGTGCATGGGAGTGCTGGAGTACAGGCCGAGGGAAGCCACTGCCCTGAGTTGGTTCCTGTTAGCTTTGCTGGTGACAAGGTACACCTATATAAGAGAATTTTCAGCGGAGAGGCCAGACAGTGGTGGATCTCGTAGAGCACAGATGTTACAATATGCAAGGACCTGGGAGCAAACCCCTGATTCCCATCTATTGGAGGAAATATTCACGAATGGTAAAGCAGTGCTGCAGGTGTCTCTGTTTCTCTCTCACTGTCTACCTCCCTCTTCTTGCTCAGTTTCTCTCCATCTGTATCCTAAATTAGGGATATATATATATATATATATATATATATATATATATATATCCCAGGGCCAGGCAGTGGCACACATAGTTAAGTGCACACATTAAAGTGCACAAAGACCCAGGTTCAAGCCCCTGGTCCCCACCTGCAGAGGGAAAGCTTCACAAGTGGTCTCTCTCCCTCTCTACCTTTCCCTCCACCCTCAATTTCTGTCTCTATCCAATAATAAACAATAACTAAATACATACATAAATAAAAATATCCCCCATCAGAGAGTTCTTTCTTTCTTTTTTTAATACTTTAAAAAAGTTATTTATTTTCTCTTTTGTTTCCCTTGTTTTTTTTGTTTATTTTTTAGTGTTATTGTAGTTATTATTGTTGTTGTTATTGATGTCATCATTGTTAGATAGAACAGAGAGGAATGGAGAGAGAAGGGGAATACAGAGGGGGAAGAGAAAGAGAGACACCTGCAGACCTGCTTTATCGCCTGTGAAGCGACTCCCCTGCAGGTGGGGAGCCGGGGGCTTGAACCAGGATCCTTGTGCTGGCCCTTGTGCTTCACACTGCATGCACTTAACCCACTGTGCTACCACCGGACTCCCGAGCTCATTGTTTCTTAAAGAACATCCAAATTTCTTAATGCAATCATGATGAAAGAGGACAGTGAGAGATAATGAGAGGAGAGAGAGAGAATAACCAAAACACTACTCAGCTCTGGCATAAAGTGGTGCCTGAGTAGAACCTGCAGCCTCTAGGGCCTAGGTAAGTAAAGTGGCTTTCTAACAGACTGAGCTTTCTCCTTAGTTAACTTCTTGCTGTAATCTTAAACAAGGTCTCCACAGGAAGTTAACAATCAGGTATAGGGGTTCTCTGAGAAAATCCTTCCTTTTAGAACTATTTTTAGGGAATGAAAACTACTTCCTTAAATTTAGATTAGAAGAATGATAGTGACCAAAAGATTGTTTACTTTTGGTAAAAGGGAGAAACAAAAAAAAATATTTTTAAAAAAATCTCCTGGACCCTAACTACAGTATAAATAATTAACATGTCCAAAAGAGAAAAACCTCTTGCAGAAAGCTACAGAAACAAGAAACTTTCTACAGTTTTGGTGGTGACAATTTCACTGGCTTAGAAGGGCATATGCAATCTTCCTGTCTGACTTGTCATCAAATAATTCACATGAACAACTATGTAAAAAAGGAAGGTTAATATACGTCAAAAACAAGTTAAGTTAGGAAGCCTCATGGCAAACTTCAGCTGGAATGGCAGCTTCTAGTTTCATACAGAGTACAGTAAGGGTGATGTAGTCAAGTATACCTACTTAGTAATTTTCCAAGAACAAAAAACATGAATATTTACAAAAGGAGGAATGGGCATATGCATTGTTACTGGGAGATTCTGAGTCCTTTTGCTTCTTGTCTTCAAGAAAAATATGTCATGGTTTTCTCAATAGTCTTCTTCTTCTAGTGTTTGCCCTTCTTCCGTAGCCAGTCAACAGCATCAGGTTGAGCCTGATGTCTGCTTGTTGCTGGCTTTGAAAGTGACTGGGATCCATGTGGATTCAGTCGGCTTCTTCTTCTTCTAGCATTTGCCCTTCTTCCGTAGCCAGTCAACAGCGTCAGGTTGAAAGCTGTCAGGAGCTGCTTGTTGATGGCTTTGAAAGTGACTAGGATCCATGTGGATTCAGTCGGCTGGGAAGGATCCTCAGTTTCCCCAATAAATGGGTACTCACGGGATGCACCACGAGAAGGTCGATCCAATGCATCCCATTCTCAATAGTAATCATGAGAATCCCCATTCTAGCCTGCCCCTTCCTACTCATGTCTGACTGTCTGCTCACAACGTAAAGTTGAGGAATATAAAACAATCAGACGGGAGTTGGGTGGTACCACAGCGGGTTAAGCGCACGTGGCGCAAAGCTCAAGAACCAGCATAATGACCCCGGTTTGTCAGCTCCTCACCTGGGAGTGGCTTTACAAGCGGTGAATCAGGTAAGCAGGTGTCTATCTTTTTCTCCCCCGTTCTGTCTCACCCTCCTCTCTCCATTTCTCTCTGTCCTAAGAATGACGACAACAATAAAAACTACAAAGGCAACAAAAGGGAATAAATAAATTTTAAAAATTAAAAAAACAGTCAGAAATAGTCACATGGGAGATGACATAATGGCATGTAAGCAACTATTCTAAAGTTCTAGGGTTCCATGTTCAGCTTCTGGCTCCCCCATAAGCCAGAGCTGAATAGTACTCTGGGAATAAAAAGAAAAAGAAGAAAATGAGGAGGAAGAAGAGGAAGAGAGAAGGAGAAAGAGGAGGCAGGAAGAAAGAAAGTCATATATAATATGGAAGTAAATTGTGGAGAGAATATCATCAGGACATGATTTTTATTTTGGGTGGGCCCCACTATGCATAATCTACTGTTCAGTTCTGTCCAGTCAAGAGACTAGCATCCTTATCAGCATATTGGTTTTGGAATTGTCTGTGTGGCTGAATTAAAAGCAAAATAGTCGGGCGGTAGCACAGCAGGTTAAGCGCATGTGGCTCAAAGCACAAGAACCAGCCTAAGGATCCCGGTTCAAGCCCCCGGCTCCCCACTTGCAGGGGAGTCGCTTCACAAGCGGTGAAGCAGGTCTGCAGGTGTCTATCTTTATCTCCCCCTCTTTGTCTTCCCCTCCTCTCTCCATTTCTCTCTGTCCTATCCAACAATGACGACATCAATCATAACTACAACAACAAAACAACAAGGGCAACAAATGGGAATAAATAATAATGAATAAATTTTTTTAAAAAAGCAAAATAATGACACTGTATGGCTTTGGTAAAGCTGGGATTGTCATATCCACTACACCATAAGCTTTATGCCAGTTTGATCTTGCTTTTCTAAGCCCCTGAGTTCATCTGTTTTGTTGTAGAAAAGGGTACAAGATTGCAAAGCTTCAACAAGCTCTGTTTGGAATCATAACTAGAAGTGATACGCTCCCTTTTAAATACTTATCTACAATGTGTAACATTTTTTTGATTTAAGCAATTTTTAGTATTAGGTAATACTTTGTAAAAGCTAACACATTAAAATGTGAAACGTGTGAATCATGATTCCCTCAAATGTCAACATAATGATGATAATCACTTAGGTGGGAGTTCAATAGTAAATCCTTTATGGATACTGTATCAGGTTATTGGTATTGGACCAAAACAGAACCTTACAAATACTTTCATACTGATAAGAATTGCAAGCTTTTGACTAGATAAGACTAGTCAGTGAAAGCAGCATAATGGAAACCCCACTTAGCCTTTAGTCACTTTTTTCTTAGTGTCATACTGAAAGTTATCCTCCTGATGATGTTTCTTTGTCATTTTCTGTACTTGTAGTTCTGATCATATACAGTAATTTCTGCAGCTGCACAGGTCCACTTTATCCTCTCATAAATATGCAGGGGTTTTGCAGTGATCATGTCATACTACAATGCAATACAGTCAGACTCCCAATGCTTAAGAAGTCTTAATCTATATTTAGAAATATTTCATATTTGTGTTCACTTTTTTGGTTATTGTTGGAAGTGTCTTTAGAATAATTTCACTTTGAAGTAACCTCAAACTTAAAGAAATGTCAAGAATAACACAGAGATAATATATTTACCTACATGCCTTGCTTACTAGTTTAACTACATTTGATTTACTGTTCTTTCTCTGTGTCGCATGCCCTCTTTTTCATATTTATGTTTGGCGATATGTTTACATCTTTGGATGTAAATTTTGGTAGGCATTTTAAAGTAACAAATATGATGCCTCTTTATTTATAAATACTTTAGTGCAGATTTCTTTTCTTGTTTTTGATAATGAGGTTTTACTGCTACAGTTCATCTTTTTTTTTTTTCTTCAGATAGAGACAAAGAAACCAGAGTAGACAATACAACACCAAATATTCCCTCAGTATGGTGGGCGCTAGACACAAATCTGGGTCATGCACACAACAGAGCTAGCACACTGTACAAACGAGCTTTCTTGCTGGCTAGGATGCATATTTTTAAAATTTAGATGCTTTAAGTACTCATATTTTTTAATTGCTAAGGGATATCTCTGGAGCTCAGTGCTTGCATAATGAATCCACTGCTCCCAGTAGCCATTTTCTCTTTCATTTTTCTTTTCCTTTTATTTAAAAAAATTTTTTTTTAATTTTTTCCCTTTTGTTGAACTTGTTGTTTCTTTATTGTTGTTATACTTGTTGTTGTAGTTAATGTTGTTGTCATTGTTATTGACATCATCATTGTTAGATAGGACAGAGAGAAATGGAGAGAGGAGGGGAAGACAGCGAGAGGGAGAGAAAGACAGACACCTGCAGACCTGCTTTACCGCCTGCGAACAGACTCCCCTGCAGGTGGGGATCCTGGGGCTGGAACCGGGATCCTTATGCCAATCCTTGTGCTTTGTGCCACGTGCACTTAACCCGCTGCGCTACTGCCCAACTCCCTTTTTTTTTTTTAATTTTTTTTAGATAGAAGAGAGATACTGAGAATAGAGGAAGAGATATAAAGGGAAAGACACCTGCAGCACTGCTCACTGCTCGTGAAGCTTCCCCACTGTGGGTGGGGGCTACGGCTTTGAACCTGGATCCTTTGGCATGATAACATATGTACTCAATGTGGTGTGTCACTGCCTGATCCCTGGAGTACATTTTTTAAAAAGAAGTACATAGTGCAATCATCAAAATTGGACTGTTACCTAGGATACAAAATCACTCTAATTTGTGGACTTTATTCAAATTTTGTAAATTTTCTAACTACTCTCTTTCCTATAGTTTGACTTTTAGTGCTGACTCTCCCAGGCTTTATAGAAAGCATAATTACAGAGGCAAACAGTAGCTGAAAGTGAGGCACAGATGGTTTTCCTAGATTTAAATAGCTTCTTCTCGTGTGTAAATATAAACTTTGATCCAAAAGAAGTCCCAAAGGCTTGCTACCCTAGCACCTCCATCTTAGTTATAATATAGACAACAGACCATGACCTATTGTTTCCTTAAAGACTTGTTATCAGTTTCATTGGTTCATTTACTTTTTTTGCTACCAGGTTTATGCTGTCTCAATGTCAGTACAATGACTCTACTATTCCTAGTGGTGGCCATTTTTCTTCCTTCCTTCCTTCCTTCCTTCCTTCCTTCCTTCCTTCTTTTTTTTTTTTTTTTTTTTTTGTTAGAGTTGAGAAAAGGTCTATAAAGGTATACTAGGGCATAAAATAGGTTCCAGTCTTAAAGAAAATCTATGAATAAAATTAACTGTTTACCCCAATGCACCTGACCCAGGGCCCATATTTATTTATATTTAGCAGCACAGGAACCTGTGTAATCTCTGAGTCTCTGTTCATCTGAGCTTGTAGTTTATGGTCACAGCTGGGAACATTCTAGGGCACTTATATCAGTACTAGTCTTCCTTGAGTGGCAGAGTATTCTGACCCATCCTCCCTTAGGAGAGTGGGTCCCTACCACTGCTACTCTGTAGTGAGGGCAAAGTCCTGGGGAGCTCCACAAGAGGGCTTATGATGATATTTCGGATGTAAGAGACCAGTAATAATGAAGAAAGAGGGCTTTATTAGAGGAGTGAGCAAAAGTAAATGTGAAAGGGGTGACATATTCATTCCTCTAGCTGTAGTGTTGTGAAGGAATAGTCTTCTGGTTTATTTTAAAATCCAATGTACTCACCGTGATATATTAAACGTTAGGTATACAATAAATGTTTGTGGATTGAGACATTGTGGATTTCTGTCTAAAGGAGAAGTTTTGGTTGAATAACAAAAGGGAGAAAGTGGTAAAAGTATTTGAAATCAGACTGTAAACAGTGCTGAGGATACTCCCTAGAATTTAGATGTGTGCTTTTCTAAATGACATACACAGAGATTGGTTATAAACTACAGGACCACTGAATGTTTTAGAGGGAGACATAAATAAGTTTCATAAAATATAACAAACCAATATGGGGAGTTTCAAGGAAACTAATTAGTTAAACTACTATAAAAATCCAGAAAGACTGTCTTCTAGTCCAACAATAAAAAGGTAGACAGACTGCAAGATGCAGAGCTTTATTGGTATTATCAGATTGGTGAGTTCTCTGGGCAGTCAATTTATCTGAAGTCCAACAAACGAGCAGTGCATGAGTACAGAGCTGTAGAGATAACCATTAATAATTGATAGAGCAAAGGACTTGCACACCTGAGACCCAGTTTCATTCTCTGTCACCATATATGTCAGAACACTGTGGAATATCAGTGTCCCAATTTCTTTCTTATAAAAATAAGCAAAATCTTTAAGACATTTTAAATAATAAAGAAAAGACAAGTAGCTGTAAGAATTTAGAAGGTGAGTAGTGCTTCACCCATGGCAGCATGTGGATGGAATTAGACAGCCATACAACAGTAAAAGAAGAATTCAGCTCTGACATCCAAGGTTCAATTCTCAGCACCACCATAAATCAGAACTAAGCAGTGTTCTGGCTAAAAGATAAATAATTTTGTTTAAAAGTCATCAAAGTTGGTATGGGAGGTGGTACAGTGGATAAAGCATCGGATTCTTAACCATGAGGTCCCAAGTTTAATCCCTGGCAGCATATGTACCAGTATGACGTCTGGCTTTTTCTCTCTCTCCTATCTTTCTCAAAAATAAATAAATAAATTCTTAAAAAAAAAGTCATCAAAGTATGTGTACATTAACAAATGCCAGAGAACTTGTATGCAAGTAGACCTATGTAAAACAAAAATAAATGAGTTTAACCTATCTTTGACCTATATGTACTTGACCATCGTGTAGTATTATTCCTATGAAATGCAAATGTCATTATACAGTATTGGATAAGAGGACTTTTTTCTTTTTAATGTTCTTTTTAGAAAAATTAATAGCAAACACAATACAAGTCACATATGGCACAACTAAGAGCTGTAGATTCAAGGATCTTCCAATTCAACTCTTCTTCTTCTTCTTCTAGCGTTTGCCCTTCTTCCATAGCCAGTCAACAGCGTCAGGTTGAGCCTGATATAAATTTTCGAGACCTCCTTTGAATCTAGAGAGGTGGCAGTCATTGACTATGTGATTCTATAGCAAGGACAATCTTTTTAAAATATTTTTATTGGGAAGCTAATTATTATAGTAAAGTTGTTGACACACAGCTCAACACTAACACATGGGTAGATTTTCTCATCTCCCTGTGAGAGGTGTCTGCAAAAGAACCTAGGTTCTTGCACACTTTAATGTGTGCATTTAACTAGGTGTGCTGATGCCTGGCCCTCCAGTATTTCTTTTAAAAATATTTCATTCATTAATTTAGAATACAGATGGAGAAAAACTGAGAAAGAAGAGGGAGGTAGACAGTGAGAGAGAAACAGAGACACCTGCAGCACTGCTTTGCCATTTGTGAAGCTTTCCTCTTGTAGATGGGAATCAGGGGTTTGCTCCCAGGTCCTTGTATATTGTGTCATATATGCTTTACTAGGTCCCCTACTGTCTGGCCTCTCTGCTGAAAACTCTGTCTTTCATAGGTGTACCTTTGTACTGTCAAATAAAAATAATGGAGAAAGGAAAAAAAAAAAGACTGCCTAAAAGCACAGGATTCATAGTGCTGGCACTAAGGCCCAACAATAATCCTGGTGGGGAAAAAAATGACAGAGAGGAGTGATAACTGCAGCACTTCTCTTCCATTTGTGAAGCGTACCCTTTGCAGGTGGTGAGTGGGGTTTGAACTTGGGTCTTCACATGTGATACTATGAATTGTGTTACCACCCAGCCACTGGTGCTTTTCTTTGACAGGAATAAGAACAAACACAAGAGCTCATAAAGATGACAGAAAACACTTTTAAGGATTTAGAAAATCAAATTCAGGGTTTCCAAATTTTTAAAAATTATTTCATGTAAATGCCTAAGTCAGTATTTGATAATTCCCAGAAAAACCACATAGTTTTTGGATCCTTTAAGAATAACTCCTTGATGTCCATTTGAAAAAGAAAAAATGCTTCCTACTATTACTTTAAACTAGTTCCAGTAATGGGGTTATGTATTTGTTTTGTAGTCAGTTACTCTTACTTTCAACATTTTTACACTTTAAGATGGGTATGAATAGTAACTTAAAAAAAAAAAGAGGATTTGTGTGTAATAATGGGATATCTCTGGTATAACAGAAAAGTGGAATGGTGGGATGGCACTCCTGATCTTTGATGAGGATATATTTGGGAGAGTAAAGACTCTAAATCCCCACAGCATTCCAAAATAATAATGTTTTCTCTGTGTGCTATGTGGTATTTTTAAAAAAACACATATCTTATAAGTATGTTGTTATTTATGGATTTTTTTGAGTGATTAATAGTTTACAATAAATATGGTTGTTGATGCACATGTAAAGTTTCCCAGTTTTCTGCAAAACACATTCAAAACTGTCAGGCTAGCATCATGAGAGAGAGAGAGAGAGAGATGACCCAGGACCTAAGCTCATGGCAGCAAGGCAATTCAAATCTTTATTCATCCTAACGCCCCAGAGTCAGGAGGTAGCACACCTAGTTAAGCCATGTGGCGCAAACCACAATGGCCAGTGTCAGCCTCTAGGTCTACCCCTAGGTCTACCCTGCACGCTTCTCCAGCTCCAACACAGAAGAGACAGGACAGAATTGGAAGTGGATTGACAATACCATACATGGTTAGGAAAGGGGCGGAGAAAAGGCAAAGGGGGCCGGACCTCCCCAGCAACTGTTGCTAGGGGTTCAATTGGTAGGATAAGCAATACCCTGTGGGGAATTAGGAAGGAGTGCTTTAGTCATTTGTAAGACAAAGCAGAAGATTGATATGTAGATAGTAAAAGGAATGCAGGATGGAGCAGGCTTAATGTTTTAAGGAATGTCGGCTCCCTTTGGCGGGAAGATGCAGGATGTTTTGTGAGGCAGGGAGGACTTATATGGCTGCCAACCTTTGAGGTTCATGTGTTCCCCTTTTGCTCAACCCCTTCGTAGAGAGAGAGAGACTTACCAGGACGGACTCACCTCTCAGGTCAAGCCCTGCCAGGCTCTACTATATCCCCACAACCCCCCTACACAAACCCAGCCTAAGTCCTCCTACAGCATCATGCACCAGGACCTGAAAATCCCCGTGCCCCCAGAGTCCTTTACTTTGCAGTATCCCAAACCCAGTTCAATTTCTACCTTATATTCCCTCTTTATGTTTTTATTTCTCAAATTCTGTCCATGAGAGAGATCATCCCATATCCATCCCTTTCTTTCTGGCAAAGCTCACTTAGCATGACTCCTTCAAGCTCTATCCAAAATGAGGTGAAGAAGGTGAATTCATGAATTTATCATTTTAAATAGTTGAGTAATATTCTGTTATGTAGAAACTACACCACTTTCGTAACAACTCATCTGTTGTTGGCCATCTATTTTGCTTCCAGGTTTTGGCTATTACAAATTGTGCTGCTATGAATATAGGTGCACACAGATCTTTTTGGACGATTGTGTTTGATTCCTTAGGATATATTCCCAGGAGAAGAATTGTTTGTTCATAGGATAGGTCCATTTCTAGCATTCTGAGAGTTCTCCAGACTGGTCTCTACAGGGGTTCGACCAATTTATATTTCTGAATATATATATATATATATTTTTTACAGAATTACTATGTATTAGAGAGAAAGGAAGAGGAGTGAAAGAACCTAAGCACATTGTGGCACATGAGAAGCCAGAACTCAAATTCAAAAGAGCCCAACACTATTATCAACTGTGTCCCTTCCCAGCACACTGCTATTTCTGAATCTCTAACCAGTGGCTCAATTTCATTTTTATTTAGGTTTTTGCAAAAATCCCTAAATAAAAATGAAAGCATATATAAAATAGTAAGTAAAAACAAACAAAAAACATGTTCTCCAGCCTCTTTGAAGCATTTTGTTATAATGAAAATTTAACCAGTGTTTCATCAGAAAGATGGAGAAAATATTTGTATTCACTAGCTTGAGGAGTATTGTCATGTTCTAGTTTGCCAACATGCCTTAGAGACTGGGGTTGTCTGCTTTTCAAATATCACACTTGGGAGAACCAGCAGAATAAAAGTTTCCCAATTATTCAAAGGATCTACAAAGAATCTACCTTACAAAGAAAGAAACATTGGGAATATTTCTAACAGAACACTCTTTTTAGTACTTTTTTAAAATTTAAATTATTATTAAATATTTACTAGATAGAAAAATTAAAAAAAAAAAGAGGGGAGGAGGGACAGAAAAGTAGAAATACAGAGAGACACCTGCAGCCCTACTCCACCACTCCTGAAGCCTTCTCCTTGTAGGTGGGAGCAGGGGCTTGAACCTGTGTCCTTGCATACTGTAATGTATGTGCTTAGCCAGGCACATCACTGCCTGATCTCTTTTAGTACTATTAAAAAAATATTTTGCTAATGAATTCTATTATATTCCTTCAACATTCAGATTTAACAAAATAACAAACAAACAAAAAAACAGTATATTGTTTTCTTAGAAGTAAGACTACACATTCCAAATTCCTTGTTGCTGTCATGGGACTAAGTACTGATAAGTAGTATACATGCAGAAGTTGGTTTATTAAACTTTTGGGAAGAGTTTTTATAGACAAACAAGAAGAACAATCTTATCTTCATCTTCCTGGTGAAAATAACAAAACAACAAAGTTATAATCACAGTAGCTTTGGTTTTGGTTACTGTATATTCACATCAGTTTAGCCTGTGCTGCTTACTTAGTCTAATGGCTATTAGTGGAACAAAATGCATGCTTATGTAGTTAAATGTACTTAAGCCCCACACTAAAGAATGTAGACTAAAAGGGGGCTGGGCAGTGGCACAGCGGGTTAAGCGTACATGGTGCAAAGTGCAAGAACCTGTGTGAGGATTACTGTTTGAGCTCCTGAGGGGTCGCTTCATATGTGGTGAAGATGGTCTGCAGGTGTCTATCTTTCTCTCCCTTCTCTGTCTTCCGCTTTCCTCTAAATTTCTTTCTGTGCTATCCAACAAGAATGACAACAATAATAACAACAATGACAAAACAACAAGGGCAACAAAGGGGGAAAAGAACCTCCAGGAGCAGTGGATTCATAGTGCAGGCACTCAGTCCCGGTGATAACCCTGGAGGAAGAAAAAAAAAAGAAAAGAAAAGAGAAGAAAAAGAAGAGAAGTAATATAGACTAAAAAAACATTCTGAGTTTTAAGTATTAGATCACTTCTTACTACCTGTGTGATTTCAAGCGATTTGAAGTAAAGAATGGAGTCTTTATATTCTTGTTTACTGAACACTGAACTCATAAAGTTATATAAAAATGTCAGATGAAATAATTTGTGCTAAGTATGCAGGACAGTATCCAGTACATCAAAAGTATTATTATTATTATATTATTATTATTTTGCTATTTCTTTTTTATTCTTATGTATTTTATTCTTTTAAAAAAATTTATTTATAAAAAGGAAACACTGACAAAAACCATAGGATAAGAGGGGTACAATTCCACACAATTCCCCCCACCAGAACTCCATGTCCCATCCCCTCCTCTGATAGCTTTCTTATTCTTTAACCCTCTGGGAGTATGGACCCAAGGTCATTGTAAGATATAGAAGGTGGAAGGTCTGGATTCTGTAATTGCTTCCCCACTGAACATGGGCGTTGACAGGTCAATCTATACTCCCAGACTGTCTCTCTCTTTCCCTAGTGGGTTGGGGTTTTGGGGAGGTGGGGATCCAGGACATATTGGTGAGGTCTTCTGTCCAGGGAAGTCTGGTTGGCATCATGGTAGCATCTGGAACCTGGTTTAAGTTTTGAGATCCCAGGAGAAAAGTACCAATGAATACAAAATTTCTAGTTCTATAATAGTTCCAGCTACAATGTGGAGGCTTAGTTAATACTTTGAATGAATGAGTGAACTATTTCTGTTTGTCTTTATGTTCCCACACCATAAAAATCTGAACAGTGAATGGAAAGAATATGCATTGACTACTTGAATTATGAAAAAGTTAATTCGAGACCAAGGGAGGCTAATAGTCTTGTGCTCTGGAGACTACCTAGATAAAGTACTATCCTTCTGGCATTAAATTGGAGGAATCCTCATTCATTCATCACTCACTAATTTAGAAACTTCTTTTTTGGTTACTGGTTGAAGTTCTCAATCTTGTGCAGCTGTCATACCAGCAAGCTAGTGGCCCCTTGCAGGTGTTTCATCTATCAACATATTCAAGAGGGTATCTCTGTGCCAGCAGCAAAAGACATACATGCCATTCAGACTAAACCATTTAGTTTTAACTGAAGAATTATACTGAATTAAAGCAAGTCCACTGCACTATCTCATACTTGAGGAAAGGGGCAATTAGCTATTTTTTTTCAAGCACAAATGATTTGGATTAAGCAAACATTTAGGAATCAGTTCTGGGTGGGGGTAGGTAGCATAATGGTTATGTAAAGAGACTCTTATTCCTGAGGGTCCAAAGTCCCAGGTTCAATCCCCCATACCACCATAAATCAGAGCTGAGCATTACTGTAGTAAAAAATAATAATAACAATTTCATTTTGCATTTTTGATTCTGTTTATAATGTATATATGTGCTAGCCTTTTAAAAGTAGTGTTGGAAGGAACATATATTTCCATTTTATTATTTGTCCAAATGCATGGCAGGCCAAACTTCAGGAAAATCACAATATTTATAGGCTTTTATTAAAAGCTTCTCTGCTGTGTAAAACACAGTTTGAAGTTGTTCTTTTGTAACTAGTCCATATAATTTTCTTTAAAATTAATATAAGTTTGATTTATATCTATCTCCATATATAGAATGTGGTTGTCTTATAAATAAGATGGTAATAAGTGCATAAAACTAATAAAGAAACATATCTAATGCAATAACAGTATACCTGGTATCTTCTTTTCCTTATACATAGTTTGAAAATTTTCATTACTCATTGGCCCAATTTTGCATTTAAATATGAATTCATTTAATTTTACTTTGCAATCAGGTAAATTAGTGAGAAGGAATCTAAACAATATGCTTTAATTGCATTTATAAATTATTCTCTCTGTCCTTCATGAGCATTCTTTCTTTTTTAGATATTGAAATGTAGTGTCTAAATATAAAGTGCAGTAACATCTGGTTCTAATTGCTGGTTTGAATAATATAGACAGACCTTCAACATTTCATGGTTTTGAAAGGATGCATTTAGTAGGAGGTACTGAGTCAAAGGTTGTAAAAATTTTATACCACTAAAAATAGTTGAAATCTTAGATGCATTTAAAATGAAAATTACCACTTTATGTGCAAATAATTCATCTCAGTGTTAGGTGTATATGTGCTAGAAATGGTTCATCAAAAGAACTCTTTTGTGTTTTTTATATCCATATATCCTCATTCTTATATTTTTCATATTCCAAGTCTTATTTAAATTATCAAGTAAATATTCAATTCAGTGACCACTGAACTCATATGTTATGTAAAGTTTTATGTTTAGGTTATATTTTAGATTTATTCTACTATAATAAACTGGAATGGAAGAGTTTAATTGCCCTAAGGTGACAGAAACAGGCAAGCTGTTGTATTGATAGGTGTGTGTGTGTGTGTGTGTGTGTGTCTGTCTGTCTGTCTGTCTTTGGTTGTATGTGACCTATCACTATGCCTCACCAAGAAATCTTCAGGAGTGCATGTGTGTATGCATACTTAAGCCTTTTCACCTTCCTCTGACAATAAAGTTTCTCCCCACCACCACCGTCTCAGCACTTCTTTTACTCTCCATTCTTTTCTGTAGAAACACTGTTTGTACATCTCAGCACTTTCATCTGAAAGGTGTTCAACAACTGACTAGTATTGTAATAATTAAATCATGTAAATGACCTGGTATCTAAAGGCATTCTATAATTGTTCTATTGAGAAGAAAATCAAATCTACATATGTACTTAAGATATCCTTAAAAAGTGAAACATTATTTCTTCTCTTGAAAAGTAGTGACCCTATGTGGGCACCTGGGAAATTAAAAGTGACTATTTTGAAATAGATTAGATGACCTGTGAGAGATTTGGGGTTCTAGCCCCAACATCATGTGGAACTCTTTGGAAAGCACTAAGAAAAGCTCTATAGATGTTAGAGAACTACTGTGGTATTTTTCTCTCTCTCTCAAATAAGAAGCTACCCTTGATGATATTAGTAGTAGTGAGCATAAAGAAAATTGAGCATATAACAATACAGGATAGAATGTTACAATTAGTCAACACTGAGTGATGACAAATTAGAGAATTAACATCTCTACTAAAGTTTTGTCTGTTTTCTTATTAGCAGTATCCTTCTAGAAAAGCTTACCCAATTAAGGGGAAGGTTTTAGTCTTGGTTTTGACTTGTAGTTTCTTATTTTTTTCAAAGGCATAATATCAGTCTTTATTGAAATCACAAAGCAAAACAATAGCCAAAATATATACTAATTGCTTTATTATTAGATATGAAATTGAGTCGTTCATTTAATTTGGATATAACACTATGGTCAGGCAGTGTTCATGTCATCACAAGCCCCTGTCATTTGGAAGAATAGAATATAAACTTATTAGCAAAATAAAATAAAGTTTTAAGTTTTGATACAAGGCAGTAATATTTACAAAAGACGAACCTGTTTCTTGTCCATGTGTCACCATATCCCATCATGCCAAGAAGGATCACATGGTCTTAAAGCGCCTTCTGGGGATCTGTAGCATCTGACATATGCTCCTGCTTCTCCAAGATAGACTCAGTACCCTAGGAAGAAGGCAGACTGGAGTAATTAAAGTATTGGTGCTACCATGAAAATGACTGTTTCTTTACTGGGGGGATTAATGATTTACAGTAAATACAGCTGTTGGTACATGTGTAAAATTCCTCAGTTTTATGAAAAACACCCTCAACCTAGTTTTAAAATGACTATTTCTTATGGATAACATTAACCTAAGTCATGTCATATATATATATATATATATATATATATATATATATATATATATATATATGTAATAATACATATATATGTAATAGCGTCAGAGTTAAAAATAGAACAAGTGACCAGCACAAGGATCCTGGTTTGAGCCCCTTGGCTCCCCACCTGCAGGGGAGTTGCTTCACAGGCAGTGAAGCAGGTTTACCATTGTCTACATTTCTCTCCTTCTCTCTGTGATTCCCTTCTCTTTTGATTTCTCTTTGTCCTCTCCAAGAAAAATGGCAGCAATAACAACAATAATAATAACAACAACAATGATAAACAAAAGGGAAAAAATGGCCTCCAGGAGCAGTGGATTCATAATGCAGGCACCCAGGCCTAGTGATAACCCTGTAGGCAAAAAAAAAAAAAAAAAAGGACTAGAAAACTAGTTCAGGGCAGAGAGTAGCTCCCAAATATGGAAAGAGTATATAAATACCATTAATTATAAAGCCCATTGGTCTGACCTAGGGCCCATGTCTATTCATATTTAGCTTAGGTGTCTGTGTAAACTCTGCATCTCTGTAGGTCTGAGCTCACATTCCATGGTTACAGTTAGGAATATTCAACATTCTAGGTTGCACTCATTTCAGGACCGATCTTCCTGGAGTCGCAGAGTATGTTGACCCAGCCTCTTTTCAGAGAGTGAAGCAGTTTCTACCATTGTTGTTCTACATTGAGAGAAAGGTCCTGTATGATGTTGTTGCTGATAGAAATGACCAGTGATGGTGGAGAGTGGGATCTACTAGAGGTCTACATACTTGTTATTAGAAATCCTACTGATTGTTACCTTTGCCTCTGTGCTTGCTAAATACATGTTTATTTGTTGTTTGTCTGCCAGGTACATTACTTTTGAGTAAAAATCATGAGACCTGTTTTTCAGGATATGTCCTCATTACAAAATTCTACTCTAGTTCGTTCTCGGGGTCCTGGCAACTGGCAAAAGTTTTCCACCTGCATATCAGCCATAAATCTGTTCATGGAAAACCTGTTTAATCTACTTAGTACTTAAGGTAGGTCAACCATAAACAAATGAAATAGTATCTTTTCATAAAATGTATCAAAATATTTTTATTAAGTTACCCTAGGGAAAAGTCTGGATATGTCAGAGATTTTACAAGCCCACAGGCAGTATAGCCATAATGCACACTGCAATCAGTTACCTATAACTCTGTTGTCTGGCTTCTGTTCTAAGAATTTGGAGATTGTGCAGTAGATAGCTAGAATATACTCAATAACTTATGACACCAAATAAATGAGGCTGAGTTAATGACATTCAGAAAATGACAGTTTTAAAACCCCTAACTATATTACTGACTTTTTCTACCACCATAAAAATATGACCTGAACTTTTTAAAAAATTTCTTTATTAGGGAATTAATGTTTTACATTTAGCAGTAAATACAATAGTTTGTACATGTATAAAATTTCTCAGTTTTCCATATAACAATACAATCCCCACTAGGTCCTCTGTCATCCGTTTTGGACCTGTTCTCTCCCCCCCCCCCCCGCCCTCCCCAGAGTCTTTTAATTTGGTGCAACATGCCAATTCCAGTTCAGGTTCTACTTGTGTTTCCTCTTCTGATCTTGTTTTTCAACTTCTACCTGAGAGTGAGATCATCCCATGTTCATCCTTCTATTTATTAACATGAATTTTTCAAGGTCCATCCAAGATCGGTTGAAAATGGTGAAGTCACCATTTTAAATAGATGAGTAGTATTCCATTGTGTATGTATACCACACTTGCTCAGCCACTCATCTGTTGTTGGACACCTGGGTTCCTTTCAGCTTTTGGCTATTACAAATTGTGCTGCTAAGAACATATGTGCACACAGATATTTTTGGATGGGTGTGTTGGATTCCTTAGGATATATCCCCAGGAGGGGAATCACAGGATCATAGGGTAGGTCCATTTCTAGCCTTCTGAGAGTTCTCCAGACTGTTCTCCACAGAGGCTGGACCAATTTACATTCCCACCAACAGTGCAGAAGGGTTCCTTTGACCCCAAAATATCTCCAGCATTTGTTGCTGCTACCATTTCTGATGTATCACATTCTCACAGAAGTGAAGTGGTATCTCATTGCTGTCTGGATTTGCATTTCTCTGACAATCAAAGACTTGGAGCATTTTTCATGTGTTTCTTGACCTTTTGGATCTCTTCTGTGCTGAATATTCTGTCCATGTCCTCTACCCATTTTTGGATGGGGTTATTTGTTTTCTTGCTATTGAGTTTGGCAAGTTCTTTATATATTTTGGTTAATAGCCTCTTTTCTGATGTATGGCATGAAAAGATCTTCTCCCATTCTGTGAGGGGTCTCTTGGTTTGGGTAGTGGTTTCTTTTGCTATGCAGAAACTTTTTAATTTGATGTAGTCCCATAGGTCTATGTTTGCCTTAGTCTTCTTTGTAATTGGATTAATTTTATTGAAGATGTCTTTAAAATTTATGTGGAAAAGAGTTCTGCCAATGTTTTCCTCTAAGTTTCTGATAGTTTCTGCTCTAGCACCCAAGTCCTTGATCAATGTAGAATTTACTTTTGTATTTGGTGAAATATAGTGGTTCAGGTTCATTCTTCTGCATGTTTCAACCAATTTCTTCCAAAAATATTTGTTGAAGAGACTTTGATTTCCCCATTTAATAGTCTGGGCAACTTTGTCAAAGATTCGCTGTCCATTGGTGTGGGGGCTTATTTCTGGGCTCTCAATTCTATTCCACTGGTCAGTGTGTCTATTTATGTTCCAGTACCAAGCAGTTTGGATGACAATGGCCTTATAATACAATTTGAGATCTGGGAGTGTGATGCCTCTAGTTCTGTTTTTTCTTCTCAAGATTGTTTTGGCAATTCTAGGTCTTTACTGGTTCCAGATAAACATTTGTAGCATTTGTTCTGTTCTCCTAAAAACTCTGGTTGGGACCTTGATGGGGATAGCATTAAATTTGTAGATGGCTCTGGGTAGTATATTCATTTTGATGATGTTAATTCTTCCAACCCATGAACATGGACTATCTTTCCACTTCTTTGTGTTTTTTTTCAATTTCCTTGAGTAGAGACTCATAATTTTCAGTATACAAGTCTTTCACTTCTGTGGTTAGGTTTATTCCTAGATATTTTATTGTTTTTGTTGCTATAGTAAAAGGGATAGATTTCTGGATTTCAACTTCTTCTACTTTAGTGTTTGCATAGAGGAATACCACTGACTTTTGAATGTTAATTTTGTAGCCTGACACCTTACTGTATTGCCTGATGATTTCCAAAAGCTGTATAGGTATTAGTTCTTCTTTAGAGTTTTTGTATAATTCATTTGTAAAACTATATGGTCCAGGACTTTTATTCTTGGGAAAGTTTTGATGTAACTATTTCAATTTCATTAGCTGTGATGGGCCTGTTCATGTTATCTACTTCCTCTTTACTTAATTTTGGAAATTGGTAGGTATCTAGGAAATCATCTATTTCTTCCAGCTTCTCTAGCTTGGTGGCACATAGTTGTTCATAGAAGTCTCATATGATATGCTGAATTTTGGCGATATCTGTTGTAATATGTCCTTTTTCATTTATGATCCGATCTATTTGGGTCTTCTCCCTTTTTTGTTTTGTCGGTCTGTCTAAATGTTTGTTGATTTTGTTCATTCTTTCGAAGATCCAACATTTACTTTCATCGATCTTTTGTATGGTTTTCTTATTTTCAATGTTATTTATTTCTGCCCTAAGTTTAGTGATTTCTGTCCTTCTGGTTGCTTTAGGGTTCCTTCGTTCTTCTTCTTCTAGGTCTTTAAGATGTGCAATCAGGCTGTTTATTTTTGATTTTTATTGTTTCCTAATGTGTGCAAGTATTGCTATGATCTACCCTCTCACTACTGCCTTAGCTGCATCCCAAATATTTTGATAGCTTGTGTCTTCATTTTCATTGAAATCTTGAAACATTTGGATTTCTTTATTGATTTTATGCCTGCATGATATGTCAAGTTGAGACAGTGGGGTGTTGAAGTTCCCTACTATGACTGTTAATATATTGATGTAGCTCTGTCAGTAGATGCTAGCAGGCTCCCTGTGGAGCTCCTTTCCTTACCAAGATTCCTGGCCCACCGGGGTGCCATTAAACCCTGCTTTCAAATTTCTAGGCTATTTCTGTTTTTCCTCTGAGTAAGGGAATTAGACCCATTCAAGTGACAATTAGCTAATCAAGCAAGCCTCACCCAGCCTGAGAAAGACTGCTTGAAAGTTTTTTTTTCTTTTTTCCCCATTTGTTTTGTAGTGTGTTTTCTTCCTCAATCAGTTGTCTAGACTCAGTGTACATGGGCTAACTGGGAGCTGTCCAAGCTGCAGACCCACTGCTTGGGCTTTTTACTCTGTTCTATTTTACAAATACTATTATATATACATGCATATCCCTTCCACCCCCTCAGGTGACCAAAATTAACTCTTATTGTACTTTCCATTGCTAGACGACAAGAATTATCACTCACTGTGAAACTTGTCTCACTTTTCATACCTCCTCTATACACTATTGCCCTTCTCCCACCTCCAAGCCAATTAAAAAATATATATAAATATATACAACTCTCCTTTCACTGCTTTTTTTCTGTTTCCTTCTTTTCTTTTTTCTTTTCTCTCTTTTTTCCCTCTGTCTTCATTTCTCCTGTCTTCCTCTGCCTTCTGAATTCACTGATACTTATTTGTGAACTACTTCAGGGAAGAAGTCTGACTCAGAGCGGACTCTCTTTGTGTGTGTCTTGCTCTACTTCCTCTTCTCTTGCTACCCCTAGAATCTACAGTGGACAGTAGATTTGCATAATTGTAAATTCCTGCTATCCCTTTTTTCCTTTCTCTTTATTTTTCAATTAGATTTGGATGCTATTTTTTCTTGAACTGGAGACATTGTGGGACTAAGTGCTATTGGTTAAACTGCTTCAGTCATTGCTTTAGTTACTATCGTAATTTCTGAGGGTGGTGATTGCATTTGTGATAAAGGCATTTAGTATAGTGTGGCTTGTCCATAAAACAAAGCAACTGAGGAACAACAGAACATAAAAATAAAAAAACACATTAAAAATGGGTAGATCAAGAGCAAATAAAACTGCTAATACAATGAATGAAGACAAGAGCCTAGAAGAAATTACAAATCATCCAGAGTAATCATAGATAAGAAAAGCATGCAAGCAATAAAAAAATTATTAATCACAGAAATGAAAACAACTTTGGAGGAAAGGAATAGCAGTATTAGGGAAACAACAGTAGAGACCCTCAAGAAAAATACTAACTACCTTTAGGTATTAGAGAACTGAAAGCTGAAATAGCTGTAATGAAGAAAGAAGCTGAGGCAAGTGAAAGCAGACTAGCAGAAGCAGAAAACAGAATTAGCCACAGAGAGGATGAGCTAGAGAAAACTAAGAGGTGAAAGAGCTCAAAAAGAGATTGAGAGACACTGAAAACAACAACAGAGACATATGGGATGTTCTCAAAAGAAGTAACATTCGTATAATTGGCCAGCCAGAGGAAGAAGGAGAGGAAAGGGAAGCAAGCATTCTAGAGGAAATTATAGAAGAAAACTTCACAGACCTGAACAACAGAAAGGACATTAAGATCCAAGAGGCTCAAGAGAGTCCCAAACAGAATCAACCCAGATCTGAAGACACCAAGACACATCATAGTCACAATGAGAAGAAGTAAGGATAAAAAAGGATCCTAAAGGCTGCAAGAGAAAAAAAAATCACATACACAGGAAAACCTATAAGACTATCAGCAGACTTCTCTACCCAAACTCTAAAGGCCAGAAGAGAATGGCAAGATATCTATCGAGCCCTGAATGAAAAAGGGTTTCAACCAAGGATAATATATTCAGCTAGACTTTCATTCAAACTAGATGGAGTCATCAAAACCTTCTCAGACAAACAACAGTTAAAGGAAGCAACTATCACCAAACTGGCCCTGAAAGAGGTTCTAAAAGACCTCTTATAAACAAGCACATCACTATAATACTTACAAGATATCAAATAAAAACTTTTTGAACAATGGCACTAAAACACATTAAATCCATAATATCAATAAATGTCAATGGCTTAAACTCGCCCATCAAAAGGCACAGAGTGGGAGGATGGATCAGAAAACATAACCCAACCATATGCTGCTTGCAAGAATCCCACTTGACCCAACAAGATAAACACAGACTTAAAGTGAAAGGATGGAAAACTATCCTGCTGGCTAATGGAGCACAAAAAAAGGGAGGAACAGCCATTCTCATCTCTGACACAATAGATTTTAAATTAAATAAAGTAATAAAAGATATGCAAGGACATTACATAATGATTAAAGGATCAATCAGCCAAGAAGATATAACAATTATTAACATCTATGCACACAATGAGGGACCATCTAAATATATCAAGCACTTACTGAAAGAATTTCAAAAATACATCAATAGTAATACAATAATAGTGGGAGACTTCAATACCCCACTCTCACACTTAGATAAACAAAGCAGAGAACCAACAAAGATACAAGAGAATTGAATGAAGAGATTGACAGGCTACATCTCTTGGACACTTTCAGAGTCCTTCACCCCCAAAAAACTGGAATACACCTTCTTTTTTAATACACATAACACATACTCAAGGATAGACCACATGTTAGGCCACAAAGACAGCATCAATAAATTCAAGAGCATCGAAATCATCCCAAATGTCTTCTCAGACCACATTGGAGTAAAACTAACATTTTAGTACAAACAGAAAATTATTAAAAGTCTCAGACTTTGGAAACTAAACAAAATACTCCTTAAGAACCACTGGGTCAGAGATTCACTCAAGCAGGAAATTCAAATGTTTCTGGACACAAATGAAAATGAAGACACAATCTATGAAAATATTTGGGACACAGCTAAAGCAGTACTGAGAGGGACACTCATAACCAGATAATCAAATAATAAACATCAAGAAAAAACCCAAATAAACAACCTGACTGCACACCTTAAGGACTTAGAGGAAGAGGAAAAAAGGAACCCTAAAGCAATCAGAAGGATAGAAATCACTAAAATTAGAGCAGAAATAAACAACATAAAAAATAAGAGAACCATACAGAAGATCAATGAAGCCAAATGTTGGTATTTTGAAAAATTAAACAAGATTGACAAACACCCAGCCAGACTCACCGAACCAAAAAGAGAGAAGATTCAACTTCATAGAATTATAAACGATAGAAGAGATATCACAACTGACAACACAGAAATCCTGAAAATCATGCAAGACTTCTATAAAGAACTATACGCCACCAACCTAGAGAATCTGGAAGAAATGGAACAATTCCTAGAAGCATATGCTCTTTGAAAACTGAACCAAGAAGAACTATAAAACCTAAATGCACCAATCATAGACAAAGAAATTGAAACCGTTATTAATAATCCCCCAACAACAAAAGTCTGGGACCAGATGGCTTCACAAATGAATTCTCCAAAACCTTCAGGAAACAGTTAATACCCGTACTCCTAAAGCTTTTCCACAAGATTGAAGAAACAGGGACACTCCCTTCCACCTTCTATGAAGCCAACATCACTCTGATACCAAAAGCAGATATAGACACAACAAAAAAGGAAAACTACAGACCAATATCTCTGATGAACATAGATGCCAAAATATTAAACAAGATCTTGGCCAACCGAATACAGTAGCATATCAAAAAGATTGTTTATCATGACCAAGTGGGATTCATCCCAGGAATGCAAGGCTGGTTCAACATCCGTAAGTCAATCAATGTCATTCACCACATCAATAAAAGCAAAGCCAAAAACCAAATGATGATCTCAATAGATGCAGAGAAAGCCTTTGACAAAATCCAACACCCGTTCATGCTCAAAACTCTACAAAAAATGGGAATAGATTGGAAATTCCTCAAGATAGTGGAATCCATATATAGCAAACCTACAGCCAACATCATACTCAATGGACAGAAGCTGAAAGCATTTCCCCTCAGATCAGGGACTAGACAAGAGTGCCCACTATGACCATTACTCTTCAACATAGTATTGGAAGTTCTTGCCATAGCAATCAGGCAAGAGAAAGGAATCAAAGGAATACAGATTGGAAGGGAAGAAGTCAAACTCTCACTATTTGCAGATGACATGATAGAATACATAGAAAAACCTAAATAATCCAGTAGAAAAATACTAGAAGTTATTAGGCAATATAGCAAGGTATCAGGCTACAAAATCAATGTACAAAAATCAGTGGCATTTCTCTATGCAAACACTAAAACTGAAGAAGAAGACATCCAGAAATCACTCTCATTCACTGTTGCAACAAAATCAATAAAATACCTAGGAGTAAAGCTGACCAAAGAAGTGAAAGACTTGTATACTGAAAACCATGAGTCACTACTCAAGGAAATAGAAACTGATGCCAAGAAATATAAAGATATCCTATGCTCATGGATAGGAAGAATAAATATCACCAAAATGAATATTCTCCCCAGAGCCATATACAAATTTAATGCAATACCCATCAAAGTTCCAACAAGCTTCTTTAAGAAAATAGAACAAAAACTACATTCATTTATCTGGAACCTGAAAACACCTAGAATTGCCAAAACCATCTTGAGGAATAGAAACAGAAATGGCGGCATCACACTCTCAGATCTCAAACTATATTATAATGCCATCATCACCAAAACAGCCTGGTACTGGAACAAAAGTAGGCACACAGACCAGTGGAACAGAATTGAAAGCCCAGATCTAACCCCCCACACCTATGGATATCTAATCTTTGATAAGGGGGCCCAAAGTATTAAATGGAAGAAGGAGGCTCTCTTCAATAAATGGTGCTGGGAAAACTGGGTTGTAACATACAGAAGAATGAAATTGAACCACCTTATCTCACCAGAAACAAAAATCAACTCCAAGAGGATGAAATACCTGGATGTCAGACTGAAAGCTATCCAATACTTAG
Organism: Erinaceus europaeus; assembly: GCF_950295315.1. Lineage (NCBI taxonomy): Eukaryota > Metazoa > Chordata > Mammalia > Eulipotyphla > Erinaceidae > Erinaceus > Erinaceus europaeus. The sequence goes on along the minus strand of NC_080179.1, from coordinate 57,414,091 downwards.
AGGAAAACATTGGTGAAACACTTTCCCACCTACACCTCAAGGACATCTTTGATGAAACAAAGCCAATTGCAAGGAAGACTAAAGCAGAAACAAACTCATGGGAATTCATCAAATTGAAAAGCTTCTGCACAGCCAAAGACACTATCACACAAACAGAGAGACCCTTCACAGAATGGGAGAAGATCTTCACATGTCATACATCAGACAAGAGACTATTCACCAAAATGTAGAGAGAACTCAGCAAAGATAGCACCAAAAAAGCAAATGACCCCATCCAAAAATGGGCAGAGGATATGAACAAAACATTCACCTCAGAGGAGATCCAAAAGGCTAACAAACATGAAAAACTGTTCCAGGTCTCTGATTGTCAGAAAGATGCAAATAAAGACAACATTGAGATACCACCTCACTCCTGTGAGAATGGCATACATCAAAAAGGACAGCAGCAACAAATGTTGGAGAGGCTGTGGGGACAGAGGAACGCTTCTGCACTGCTGGTGGGAATGTAAACTGGTCCAGCCTCTCTGGAGAGCAGTCTGGAGAACTCTCAGAAGGCTAGACATAGACTTTCCATATGACCCAGTAATTCCTCTCCTGGGGATATACCCCAAGGATTCCATAATGCCCAACTAAAAAGAGGTGTATACCCCTATGTTCATAGCAGCACAATTCATAATAGCTTCTTCTTCTTCTTCTAGCATTTGCCCTTCTTCCATAGCCAGTTAACAGCATCAGGTAGAGCCTGATGTAAAGTTTCGAGGCCTCCTTTGAATCTGGAGAGGTGGCAGTCGTTGACTATTTGGGTCATAGTCTGTCTGTAGCCACAGGGGCAGTTCGGGTCGTCTCAGGCTCCCCAACGGTGGAACATAGCAGCGCACCGGCCATGGCCTGTTCGGCAGCAATTGAGGAGGGCCCAATCATAACGTGCTAGGTCAAAGCTGGGTTGACGCTTGCAGGGGTATGTGATGAGGTGTTTGTTCTTGACCTCAGCTGACTGCCAACTCTGTTTCCAAGAGTCTGGAACAGAGAAGTTCAGTGTAGGCATAGGGGACCAGATTGGATGATGAGACGTCAAGCATTGGACAGGGTGGGCGAAGATATCTGTGTATTTTGGCAGGTCTGGTCGAGCGTAGACGTGAGAAATGAACTTAGATGATGCCGCATCCCGACGACTATCTGGCGGGGCAATGTTGCTAAGAACTGGCAGCCATGGAACTGGGGTGGAACGGATGGTTCCAGAAATTATCCTCATGGAGGAATATAATTTGGAATCGACCAAGTGAACATGGGGGCTACGGAACCATACTGGGGCACAGTATTCTGCAGTGGAATAGCATAATGCCAGAGATGATGATCGTAGTGTGGAAGCGCTCACGCCCCATGAGGAGCTGGCCAGTCTTGCAATGATGTTATTCCTCGCGCCCACCTTTGCTGCAGTTTTTATGAGATGTTCTTGAAATGACAGAGTGCAATCAAGAGTAACGCCAAGATAAACTGGCTGGGCTTCATGCCGGATTCTCGTATCGTCAAGTTGCACATTAAGCTCACGCAAGGCCGAGGCATGGTGTAGATGGAAAACAGATGATACCGTTTTTGCAGTGCTAGGGATTAGTCGCCATTTTTTACAGTAATCAGATATCAGAGACATGTCTTTCGTGAGTATTTCCTCGAGGATGTCGAACTTGGATGCCTGACTTGCACAGCAGATGTCATTGGCGTAGATGAACTTCCTTGAAGAAGTTTATGGGAGGTCCATGATGTAAATATTAAATAAGTGTAGGAGCCAGAACAGAGCCCTGGGGGAGGCAACTTGAGACAAGTCTCCATCTGCTAGACTTGTCACCCAGATGCACCCGGAATCTTCTGTTTTGGAGAAGAAACAATATAGTGTTGGCCACCCATGGAGGCAGGCATCTTAAGATCTTGACTAGGAGACCACGATGCCAGACCATGTCATACGCTGCTGTGAGATCAACAAAGACAGCACCCATCTTTAAATTCTTCTGGAATCCATTTTCAATGTAAGTTGAGAGGGCCAGGGCTTGTTCGCAGGTAGATCTTCCTGGGTGGAAACCAGCTTGGGCGGGTGATAGGAATTTCTCTGTAAGAGGAGAAATACGTGACAGAAGCAGCCTCTCAAGGAGTTCATAACACACAGAGAGGAGAGAAATTGGTCTATAGCTGGTGGCCAGTGTTGGGTCTTTCTTTGGTTTCAAAACTGCTATTATCTTCGCATGATGCCAAATTTTGGGCATAGATTCGGATTCCAAGATGTGGGACAGGAATGTAGTGAGCCACTTCTTTGCTGTGGGGCCCAAGTTAAGAATGAGTTCTGGGGTGATGTTATCATAGCCAGCAGCTGTTCCCGGTTTAACCCTCTTCAAAGCGTCTTCCAGTTCAGACAGTGTAAAGGGAGAGAGTTTTGGAGATGGACAAGATAAACGGAAGTGGGATGACCACTCATGGGAAATTTCTCATTTCCAGACTGGGTCGATCTTAGCATGTCCAGCTTGAGTTAGGTGACTGGCCACTGAGTTTGGAGATACAGGAGGATGGGAGACGGGAGAGGGTTGGCTACCGGCACCCAGACTATGAAGAAGCTTCCAGGCCTTCCTACTTGAGTGGGTGAAGTTCAGACTTTCCGTGAGTTGTTGCCAGCAGGTTTGGCGTGCTGCATCTAGGGAGGCAATGAGATTGTCAGCCACATCTGGCTCACCCGAATTATCATACTGCTTTAGTAGTTGCTCACATTCAGCATGAAGACAAGGCATATCATAGCATGTCTCCCACGAGGAATAGCTTGGAAAGCTACTTTGAAGATGGCTTGGTGGAAGCGCCTGTAGGAATCTTCAGAGGGGATAGAATTAATTGGAATTGCAGGAATAGATTTGTTGGTAAGATCACTGAACAGATGCCAGTTTGCTTTCCGAAAGTTCCATCTTAGTTTCTCTGAGTACAGAATCAGTGGGAGCTGGAGACCAATGTGGATGATAGCTGGGCGATGATGACTTATATGATGACATATAAGGAGCATCAGAATATAAAGATGGAGAGCCTGGGAGGTGGCATAGGGCAGAAAGCACGGGACTTAGCAAATTCAAACTTTTCTAGCATCTGTGAAAGCTTCCAATACTGTGGTAAACTAATCTTCTCTTTATATTTGCATTGAGACTTGGATTCTGAGAATTTATTGTGTGCAAATGATGTTAAGAATTAAAGGACAGTTGTCTTGCACAACTTGTCGTCTTTGCTCAGTGACAAAGTCCGTGGATCACACAGCAAATGTTACCCAGTAAGGCTGACCTTCCTCTTCCTGTTTGGGAGACCCGTCCCCCACAAGTACATTAGAATCCTCTACTTCCTTTTGTAATTCACGGGTTCACATTTGAATCAATGAGTATATTCAACTTAAAAAGAAGAAATAACAGTAAATTTACAGAAAGAAAGTGTTTTTTGATGATATAATGTGAGGAAGAGTAAGAGAGACAAGAAAAATAAAAGGGTGCCAATGTTCATAACATGATGGTTTTCAGGGTAAATAAGAATACAATTTTCCAAAAACATATTTATTATATCTCTTTAAAATAGCTGGGGATAGAATGGCAAGTAACAGTAGGTATTGCATCTTTCTTTCATGTGTGAAATTCCAGGTTCTATTTCTGGCATCCCGTCGTGGAGCAGAGCTCTTGTCTTCTCTCTCTCTCTCACTCTATCTCTGTCTCTGTCTCTCTCTCTCTCTCTGCCTCTCTCTCTCTCTCTCTCTCTCTCCTTCTCCTCCTCTTCCTCTCTCTTTCTGATAAAATGGACAAATAAATAAATTTAAAAAAATCTTTAGAGTAAATGTAGGATTTGGAGGTATATATACCTGTTAGCAGGGCAAAATATGACTATCTTAAATTCCTTGAAGCTACAAAGTAGATTTTATTAGATTTCCCCATATAATGTTGTCTGCTGTATAGTCTCTGTATATATTTGCTGCATATGCAATATGTATTAATTGATAACCAACCTTAAATCTCACCTTTTTCCCTGATAAATCCAGCTGAAACTAATACTTAACATCTTAAATCAAAATACAAAAATCAGTTGGATGACTACACACACAAAAACAGAATAAACTTTTAAAGTTACCACTGATACATTACATTAATTGTTGGGTTTAAATCTAGAGTAATGAGTAGCCAGAGAGTGGAAGCAGCCGAATTGCTCATCCACAGATAGGACTGGCTGAAGGAGTTATGGGATACATATTCCATGGAATACTACTCTGCAATCATAAAAGATGATACTGTGTTCTTTGGGATGAAATGGATGGAATGGAGGTGATTGTGCTTAGCAAAGTCAGTCAAGTTGTGAAAGGGGCCCTGTGGTGGTGCACCTGGTTGAGTGCACATGTTGCAATGTGCAAGGACCTGGTTTCGAGCACTCAGCCTCCATCTGCCGCAGGAAAGCTTTATGAGTGGTGAAGCAGTGTTGGCAGGTGTCTCTCTGTCTCTCTCCTTTTCTACCACCTTGTTATTTCCAATTCCTGGCTGTCTCTATCCAATAAATAAAGACAATTTTAAAAACAATAGTTTCAAAAACAAACAACAAAGAAGGACAAGTACCAGAGGGTGATTTCACTTATATGTGGATCCTGGAGATCTGACATACATGAACTTGTCATTAAAAAAAAAGGAAACACATTTTCGAAGACTTGAGAGAGCTATGGTGGTTATCTTTGGGAGTTGGGAGGGCAGGGACACAGGACTTTGGGGGTGGGTGTGGTGTGGAGCTATACATTGTAATTTTACAGTCTGGTAACATACGATGAATAACAAATAACCAATAAAATAAGAATAAATATAGTGTGTGATGGGGTCAGTATCACAGAGTATGGTGGCCCTTGCTCAAATCGTCCTCAACAGTCATCTGACTGATATCAGTCCACGGATGAGAGCTGTGTTTCCCATTTCGGTGACTGTGTGGCTATATAGCAGTTCAACACAGAGAGCAAACCATTTTAGAAGGTGAGTTCACATTCAGGTGGCTGACACAACAGCGATTTGAGTTACAGATATGGAAATAGCCCTCTACACCAAGGACTCAGTTATATTCCCATTTGGCACTGTGCCTGCCACCAGAAGTATATTCCAAGGTGTTGTGATGCAGTATACGGGCTGACCACAGGAAGTCTGGACACAGTGCTTGGCTGACATCAGCCTTGGCGACAGAGCATAGTGATCTGTGTACAAAGGCACAATGAATTGAGGAAGGATCCGGTCCGTGCAAACGTACAAAGCATTGTGGGTGGACTGAACAGACTTAAAAGCACAGCCGGCCAGAAGTCCTCTCTCTCTGCCTGCTGCTGCTGCTTCTCCTGGTCAGACGTATCTTGCCTGAGGCTGTCTGAGGTGCCTGCCACGGCTACTTGTCCTGGGAACTTCTTCTAGTGTTTGCCCTTCTTCCGTAGCCAGTCAACAGCGTCAGGTTGAGCCTGATGTCAAGTTTCGAGACCTCCTTTGAATCTGGAGAGGTGGCAGTCGTTGACTATGTGGGTCATAGTCTGTCTGGAGCCGCAGGGGCAGTTCGGGTCGTCTCTGGCTCCCCAGCGATGGAACATAGCGGCGCACCGGCCATGGCCTGTTCCGTAGCGATTGTGGAAGGCCCAATCATAACGTGTTAGGTCAAAGCCAGGTTGACACTTGCAGGGGTCTGTGATGAGGTGTTTGTTCTTTACCTCAGCTGACTGCTGTCCTGGGAACTGAACACGTGCAGCTCAGCTAGCTGGTAAACTCAAGACTCCTCTACAGTCACGAGCTACCTATATCTTGGCTGGTTATTGTTTATGTCATGGGACTTAACTTTGATAGCTACTTCTGGACTTTATGGATCTAGTGTATTCATAACCCCTGCTGATAACTGCTTATTTTTCAGGACCTAAAATGTATGTCCCATACCATTGTACTGCCCTAATAAAACCTTGATTCATTTAAACCTACTCCAAGCTGCCCCTCAGCTGAATCCATTATGTGCCATAGCCAAAGCCCCTTTAATTTTTAGTTACAACACCAAGGGCCCTAGGCTGAATTACAGTTGCCTGCACACCTGCACAGTATGCAGACAGATCTAATTCTAGGTAGGTATGTGACCCAGGGATGTCCTCCACTCCCTCTCAACTACATCCAAGTTAAGTCTTCTCAGTTTAGTCAGACTTGAGAGTCTGAAATATCTCAGAACATTCTAGTTTGCTGGTACAGGGAGCGGAAAGAAGACACTTACACCTCCAGCCTCGGTGAGACTGAAAGGATCAAGTCCAAGTGTGGTTACAGTCTGTTAGCAATTCTAAGGATCGGGAGCCTTAGAATTGGGACACACTTCAGTCTGTATCTCAGGGAATTCTGAAAGAGCCCTATAGCTTGACCAGTTTCACTTAGGAAATGCCTCTGCTTCATTCCCAAAGACAAAGGAAAACACAACTATCTGTGTTTCTATAATCAGGTCTGTAAGTCTTGAACTGGATCATGGAACCTGCAAGAGTCCTAGGGGTTTACTTACAGCGTATCTTTGCCATCATGCAGGTTCAGTCTTGGCGATATAGGGACACATCCAGTGATGAAATAAGACTCCTTTGAGACTAGAACTCATCAGAGTTACTTGGTCAGCACATCAGGTAACAGGCCCACTATCTGAGGGGCCAACCCTGGACTCTGAGACAGTCTTATCCCAGTGCCGTCCTACGGAAAATACTATAGGTGGTCCCATCAGACAGGCTGTATTCCCAACTGAACCTCTGTTCATAAGCTCACAAACTCAGGTCCAGGGGCAGACTTATAATTAGGGAGAGAGATACATAGAGAAATAGAGAGACACCGCAGCAACATATCATCGTGCTGGAGATTGTCCTGATTCTACGCATGCTTTCTAACTGGGTCTTTGCACATTACAAAATGTGAACTTCACTAGGTGAGCTATTTCTTTTTTTTTTTTTTAATTGTATTTATAAAAAAGGAAACACTGACAGATCCATAGAACAGGAGGGGTGCAACTCCACACAGTTCCCACCACCAGAGCTCTGTATCCCATCCCCTCCCCTGATAGCTTTCCTATTCTTTAACCCTCTGGGAGTATGGACTCAGGGTCATTGTGGGTTGCAGAAGGTGGAAGGTCTGGCTTCTGTAATTGCTTCCCCACTGAACATGGGCGTTGACAGGTCGATCCATACTCCCAGCATGCCTCTCTCTTTCCCTAGGGGACAGGGCTCTGGGAAATCAGAGCTCCATGACACATTGCTGGTTGTCTGTTCAGGGAAGTCTGTTTGGCATCATGCTCGTGTCTGGAACCTGGTGGCTGAAAAGAGGTGAGCTATTTCTAAGCCTTAGCTATTATTTATTTTACATTTGAAAAGTTATTTTTTTAAATGAGTGATCGATGTATACAAAGTAGTAGCTTTTCATATGCTAGACTATTGAGCAATAGAAGTCAGACCCACAACCACATATACTCACATATGTGAGTCAATCTATATAAAATTCACAGATAGACAACACTAATCCATGGTATTATTATTACCTTTGGAGAGAGAGGAGGGTCTTTTTGTTTGTTTGTTTGTTTCCACTGGGGTTCCCCCACTCTGGGTCAGTTTTTCTCAGACAAGAAGACAGGTGGCTGGGGTCCCACATGAGGCCCTGAGTTCCATCCCCAGGTGGAACTGTATCAGAATGAAGACCTGGTTCTCACTCTCTCCCTGTACTGAGCTAATAAACACAGTAACCGTATTTCTAAAAAGACCGAGATAGAGAGGCCAAGGGGGAGAGGGAGAGATACCAGCACCCAAGCTTCCTCCAGTGTGGCAGGGGCCGGGCTCACACCAGGGTTGGTCACCTGATGGAGCAGCACATTATCCCAGTGAGCTTTCCTGCCCATCTAGCTTCTAGAACTTGGAAGCAGAAGGGGTGAGGGTCTTCAGCTAGCCCTGCTTTTCAGTCCCAGGGGCATCTGTCCTATTCAGGCTCTTTAAAATTTGGGCTTGACAGGCTGGGGGTCTGGATGGATGGACCTGCCAATGCCTATGTACAGTGAGAAGCAATTACAGAAGCCAGACCTCCCACCTTCTGCACCCTCAAAAAGAATTTTGGTCTATCCTCCCAGATGGGGAGAAATGATAGCGGGAAGATGATCAGAGAGCTCTAAACTCCAATTCTATTGGTACCCATAGAGAGAAGAAGAAGAAGGAGGAGGGAGGGACATTTGGAAGTAGTACTAGGTGTAGGTGTGACTTAGAAAGGAAGAGAAGACAGGACCATGGAAAGAATAGGCAGATGTATGTAAATGTAGACAGACTGTTGTAGGAATAATAGTGAGCCTATATCTGCAGTCTGGAAGAACTACTATGGCTTCCAATGGAGGGAATGGAGATACCGAACCCTGGTGGTGGGAATGGTATGGAATTATACCCCTGTTACCTTATAGTTTTATAAATCAATATTAAGTCCCTTATAAAATAAAAAAAAAAATTGGTGCTTCAGTATGGTGAGTGCACTATCCTTCAGTTTTTTCCACATAGGACCTGAGAGGAAGGTGTAGTCATGTATTTCCAGTGATGGCAGGAAGCCACTTCCAGTGGGGCCATCAAAGTCCTGCCAGGAGAGAGGAGTTTTTGACTCGGGGTATACAGACGTCTTCTGGAGGCTAGCAATGTTCTTCTCTGTGTCTTCTCTAATGTTACCTTTGCTTTACTTCTTCAGGCAGCGCAATTATAATATATACTCTTTGGAATATTCATCCAAATGAAAAAATAACCTATATATTGTAGTATATAACCTATATATTGTAGTAAATAACCTATATATTGAGATTGTAGTATATACAATCTCAGATCTTTGTATGTTTCATAATGATCGTGTTATTGTTCCCCAAGTAGGCAGAAGTAATTAGTTGACCTTGGATGCTCAGTAAAATGATGACATGTTCCCTGATACTTGTGTTTGAAGGTTAAATTTGAATTGATGTCTGCATCATGAGCCCAAGACACTGAGTGTGTGTAACTTTTCAATATTTTTCTATTATTTATGCCATTTCACTCCTTCCCTATTTCTTTTAACCACCAATTTTTTTTTATTTTTATTTTTTATTTAAGAAAGGATTAGTGAACAAAAGCATAAGGTAGGAGGGGTACAACTCCACACAATTCCCACCACCCAATCCCCATAACCCACCCCCTCCCATGGTAGCTTTCCCATTCTCTATCCCTCTGGGAGCATGGACCCAGGGTCGTTGAGGGTTGCAGAAGGTAGAAGGTCTGGCTTCTGTAATTGCTTCCCCGCTGAACATGGGCGTTGACTGGTCGGTCCATACCCCCAGTCTGCCTCTCTCTTTCCCAAGTAGGGTGTGTCTCTGGGGAAGCTGAGCTCCAGGACACGTTGGTGGGGTCTTCAATCCAGGGAAGCCTAGCCAGCATCCTGGTGGCATCTGGAACCTGGTGATTGAAAAGAGAGTTAACATATGAAGCCAAACAATTTGTTGAGCAGTCATGGATCCCAAGCTTGGAATAGTGGAGAGGAAGTGTTAGGGAGGTACTCACTGCAAACTCTAGTGTAATCCTGCTTTCAGGTATATATTTTGCAGTAGTTTATGGATACGTGTGCACATAAGCTCTCTCTCACAGAAACTGGTGTATATCTAGGTTATGGGACTTTGTTAGAAAGTGAACTACCTGAGATAAAATTAGAGTGTACTATTAAAGGAAAGGTCTCACCCGAGTAATGAAGCTGAAGGGTTGTCATTCCACACGTGAAGTCTCTGGATACAGTCTGAGGTGAAGCATGTTGAGATGGCAATTGTTGCTTTTTAACCACTAATTTTATGAAATGATTGACATGACGACCTAGAAAAATCTTCTTGTAAACTGAATTGGTGATTCTTTCCTAGCTGTAATAGAGAACATAATTCTTCTCATAGAATCTTAAATGCCAGTCAAAGATGGGAATATTGATACTTTTGAGGATAGAGGTTGGTGCTGTTACAGGTTGAGATTATTCCTTTGAATAGAAACTGATACCAAGAAATGGAAAGACATCCCATGCTCATGGATTGGAAGAATAAATATCATCAAAATGAATATTCTCCTCCACCCAGAGCCATATACAAATTTAATGCGATACCCATCAAAGTTCCAACAAGCTTCTTTAAGAAAATAGAACAAAAACTACATTCATTTATCTGGAACCAGAAAACACCTAGAATGGCCAAATTATCTTGAGGAAAAGAAACAGAAACTGAGGCATCACACTCCCAGATCTCAAACTATATTATAATGCCATCATCATCTATCAAAACAGCCTGGCACTGGAACAAAAATAGGCACACAGACCAGCGGAACAGAATTGAAAGCCCAGATCTACACCCCCACACCTATGGACAGCTAATCTTTGATAAGGGGGCCCAAAGCATTAAATCGAAGAAGGAGGCGCTCTTCAATAAATGGTGCTAGGAAAACTGGGTTATAACATGCAGAAGAATGAAACTGAACCACTTTATCTCACCAGAAACAAAAATCAACTCCAAATGGATCAAAGACCTGGAGGTCAGACCGGAAACTATCAAATACTTAGAGGAAAACATTGGTGAAACACTTTCCCACCTACACCTCAAGGACATCTTGGATGAAACAAAGCCAATTGCAAGGAAGACTAAAGCAGAAGCAAACCAATGGGACTACATCAAATTCAAAAGCTTCTGCACAGCCAAAGAAACTATCACACAAACAGAGAGACCCCTCACAGAATGGGAGAAGATCTTCACATGCCAAACATCAAGACAAGAGACTAATCACCAAAATATACAGAGAACTCAACAAACTTAGCACCAAAAAAGCAAATGACCCCATCCAAAAATGGGCAGAGGATATGAGCAAGACATTCACTTCAGAGGAGATCCAAAAGGCTAACAAACATATGGAAAACTGCTCCAGGTCGCTGATTGTCAAAGAGATGCAAATAAAGACAACATTGAGATACCACCTCACTGCTGTGAGAATGGCATACATCAAAAAGGACAGCAGCAACAAAAGCTGGAGAGGCTGTGGGGACAGAGGAAGCCTTCCTGCACTGCTGGTGGGAATGTAAATTGGTCCAGCCTCTCTGGAGAGCAGTCTGGAGAGCTCTCACCAGGCTAGACATAGAACTTCCATATGACCCAGTAATTCCTCTCCTGGGGAGGATATACCCCAAGGATTCCATAATGACCAACCAAAAAGATGTGTGTACATCTATGTTCCTAGCAGCACAATTCATAATAGCTAAAACCTAGAAGGAACCCAGGTGCCCAACAGCAGATGAGTGGCTGAGAAAGCTGTGGTACATATACACAATGGAATACTATGCAGCTCTTAAGAACAATGAGCCCACCTTATCTGACCCATCTTGGACAGAGCTAGAAGGAATTATGTTAAGTCAGCTAAGTCAGAAAGATAAAGATGAGTATGGGATGTCCCCACTCATCAACAGAAGTTGAGAAAGAAGAACAGAAATGGAAACTAAAAGCAGGATCTGATTAAACTGAGAGCAGGCCACCCATGTAAAAAACACTGTGGTGAAGGGTTTCCCAGCACGGCGGGGGGTAGATGGGCGGGGCTGGGTGGTGGGGATGGAACACAGTCTTTTGGTGGTGGGAGTGGTGTCTATGTACACTCCTATTAAAGTGTAAACATATAAACCACCATTGAATTAATATGAGAGGTGAAAAACTGATGATATGTCTAGAACTTCTTAAAGCACAGAGTGAGTCTTTTTAATACATAGACTGTCATTGCTATCTTGTCACTCCCAAAAGCCTAGACCAGGGAGAACAGAAGCAACTGGTAGCACAGCTATAAACAAGATGCTGGGTATTATACTCCAAATCCTATCAAAGGGACTTTCCAAAGTTAACCCTATCACCAAATCATGTGATGATAACAATAACTATCCATTGTCTTCTTGAACCCTAAGACAACAGGAACCTCACATTTCCACTATAGAGCCTATATTTCCCCCATTCTTGGAACCTTAGGGTGGGGCCCACTTTTCTGCATGCTGCTCTCAATTCAAATCAAATAATATTGCATTTGCAGATCGCAACCTAATCAACGTAACAAGTGCCACCCCGGCATGCTTCACTTCAGACTGTGACCAGAGATTTCAGGTTCCGGATGCCAGACAGATGCTGAACAGACTTCCCTGGACAGACGACCCCATCAATGTGTACTGGAGCTCCACTTCCTCAGAGCCCTACCCTATTAGGGAAAGAGAGAGGCAGACTGGGAGTATGGACCGACCAGTAAACACCCATGTTCAGTGGGGAAGCAATTACAGAAGCCAGACCTTCCACCCTCTGCAGGCCACACGACTCTGGATCCATACTCCCAGAGAGACAGAGAATGGGAAGGCTATCAGGGGAGGGGATGGGATATGGAGATTGGGTTATGGGAATTGTGCGGAATTGTACCCCTCTTATTCTTGATTTTGTTAATGTCTCCTTTTTTTTTTCTTTTTTTTACTTAAGAAAGGATTAATTAACAAAACCATAGGGTAGGAGGGGTACAACTCCACACAATTCTCACCACCCAATCTCCATATCTCACCCCCTCCACTGACAGCTTTCCCATTCTCTATCCCTCTGGGAGCATGGACCCAGGGTCATTGTAGGTTGCAGAAGGTAGAAGTTCTGGCTTCTGTAATTGCTTCCCCTTTGAACATGGGCATTGATTGGTCGGTCCATACTCCCAGTCTGCCTCTGTCTTTCCCTATTAGGGTGGGTCTCTGGGGAACCTGAGTTACAGGACACATTGGTGGGGTCTTCAGTCCAGGTAAGCCTGGCCGGCATCCTGATGACATCTGGAATCTGGTGACTGCAAAGAGAGTTAACATACGAAGCCAAACAAATTGTTGAGCAATCATGGGCCCAAAGCTTGGAATAGTGGAGAGAAAGTGTTAGGGAGGGTACTCACTGCAAACTCTAGTGTACTTCTGCTTTCAGGTATATATTTTGTAGTAGTTTATGGATACGTGTGAACATATGCTCTCTCTCACAGAAACTGGTGTATATCTAGGTTTTGGGACTTTGTTAGAAAGTGAACCACCTGAGATGGAATTAGAGTATACTATAAAAGGAAAGGTCTCACCCGAGTAATGAAGCTATAGGGTTGTCATTCCACACGTGAAGTCACTAAACAGTCTGAAGTGAAGCATGTTGAGGTGGCAATCGTTGTATTGCTTAGGTTGTGATCGGCAGATGCAATATTAGTTGATATGGATTGGGAGAGGCATACGGGAAAGTGGGCCCTATCCAAGGGTTCCAGGCCTGGGGGAAATAGAGTCTCTACAGTGGAGATGTGAGTTTCCTGCTGTCTTAGGGTTCCAGAAGACAATTGATAGTTAATGTTATCATCACATTATTTGGTAATTGGGTTAACTTTGAAAGTTCTTTTGTTAGGGTTTGCTGTACAGTACCTAGTATCTTTTATATAGCTGTGTTATTGGTAGCTTCTGATCTACTCTGTCTATGCTTTTGAGAGAGTCTGCATATCAATTACATAGCCTATATATTAAAAAGATTCAGTTTGTGTTTTGAAAAACTTCGAGACATACAATTAATTTCCCCCATATCATATTAATTAACTAGTGATTTATATGACTACGTTTTACTAGGAGTGTACATAAACACCATTCCCACCACGAAAAGACTGTGACTCATCCCTCCCACCCACTCCCACCCCCCACTGGCCCAGGAAGCTGCATGTCTACCCCTCACCACAGGGTTTTTACTTTGGTGCCCTACATACAATTTGGTCAGGTCCTGCTTTTAGTTTCCCTTTCAGATCTTCTTAGTCAGCTTCTGTTGATGAGTGGGATCACCCCATACTCATCTTTATCTTTCTGACTTAGCTGACTTAACATAATTCCTTCTAGCTCTGTCCAAGATGGGTCAGAGAAGGTGGGTTCATTGTTCTTGATAGCTGCATAGTATTCCATTGTGTATATATACCACAGCTTTCTCAACCACTCATCTGTTGTTGGGCACATGGGTTGCTTCCAGGTTTTAGCTATTATGAATTGTACTGCTATGAACATAGGAGTATACACCTCTTTTTGGTTGGGTGTTATGGAGTCCTTGGGGTATAACCCCAGGAGAGGAATTACTGCATCATATGGAAGGTCCATTTCTAGCTTTCTGAGAGTTTTCCTCACTGCTCTCCACAGAGGCTGTATTAATTTACATTCCCATCAGCAATGTAAAAGGGTTCCTCTGTCCCCACAACCTCTCCAGCATTTGTTGCTGCTGTCTTTTTGATGTATGCCATTCTTACAGGAGTGAGGTGGTATCTTAGTGTTGTCTTAATTTGCATTTCTCTGACAATCAGTGACCTAGAGCAGTTTTTCATATGTTTGTTAGCCTTTTGGGTCTCCTCTGTAGTGAATGTTTTGTTCATATCCTCCGTCCATTTTTGGATGGGGTCATTTGCTTTTTTGGTGCTAAGTTTTCTGAGTTCTTCATATATTTTGGTGATTAGTTTCTTGTCTGATGTATGGCATGTGAAAATTTTCTCCCATTCTGTGAGGGTTCTCTCTGTTTGTTTAATAGTTTCTTTGGATGTGCAGAAGCTTTTCAGTTGGATGTAGTCCCATTGGTTTGTTGCTGCTTAGTCTTCCTTGTAATTGGGTTTGATTCATCAAAGATGTCCTTGAGGTGTAGGTGGGAAAGTGTTTTACCAATGTTTTCCTCTAAGTATTTGATTGTTTCTGGTCTGACATCTAGGTCTTTGATCCATTTGGAGTTGATTTTTGTTTCTGGTGCGATAAAGTGGTTCAATTTTATTCTTCTGCATGTTACTACCCAGTTTTCCCAGCACCATTTATTGAAGAGAGCCTCCTTTTTCCATTTAATCCTTTGGGCCCCCTTATCAAAGATTACATGCCCATAGGTGTGGTGATTTATTTCTTGGATTTCAATTGTGTTTGACTGGTCTGAGTGCCTATTTTTGTTCCAGTACCATGCTGTTTTGATGATGATGGCTTTATAATATAGTTTAAGGTCTGGGAGTGTGATGCCTCCATTTCTGTTTCTTTTCCTTAAGATGGTTTTGGCAATTCTAGGTGTTTTCAGGTTCCAGATAAATGATTATAGTGTTTGTTCTATTCTCTTAAAGAAGCTTGGTGGAACTTTGATGGGTATTGCATTAACTTTGTATATGGCTCTGGGGAGAATATTCATTTTGATGATATTTATTCTTCCAATCCATGAACATGGGATATCTTTCTATTTATTCATATCAGTTTCTATTTCCTTGAGTAGCGACTCATAGTTTTCAGCAAAGAAGTCTTTCACTTCTTTGGTCAACTTTATTCCTAGGTATTTGATGGATTTTGCTGAAACAGTAAATGGGAGTGATTTCTGGATGTTTTCTTTTTCAGATTTAGTGTTTGCATAAAGACATGCCACTAATTTTTGTACATTGACTTTGTAGCCTGATACCTTGCTATATTGCATATTAACTTCCAATAGTTTTCTGCTGGATTCTTTAGGATTTTCTATGTATACTATGATATCATCTGCAAATAGTGAGAGCTTGACTTCTTCCCTTCCAATCTGTATTCCTTTGATTTCTTTCTCTTGCCTGATTGCTATGGCAAGAACTTCCAATACTATGTTGAAGAGTAACGGTGACAGTGGACAGCCCTGTCTAGTCCCTGATCTGAGGGGGAATGCTTTCAGCTTCTGTCCATTGAGTATGATGTTGGCTGTAGGTTTGCTATATATAGATTCCACTATCTTGAGGAATTTCCCATCTATTCCCATTTTTTGTAGAGTTTTGAGCATGAACGGGTGTTGGATTTTGTCAAAGGCTTTCTCTGCATCTATTGAGATAATCATGTGGTTTTTGGCTTTGCTTTTATTGATGTGGTGAATGACATTGATTGACTTACAGATGTTGAACCAGCCTTGCATTCCTGGGATGAATCCCACTTGGTCATGATGAACAATCTTTTTTGATATGTTGCTGTATCCGGTTGGCCAAGATCTTGTTTAATATTTTGGCATTTATGTTCATCAGAGATATTGGTCTGTAATTTTCCCTTTTTGTTCTGTCCCTATCAGGTTTTGGTATCTGGGTGATGTTGGCTTCACAGAAGGTGGAAGGGAGTATTCCTGTTTCTTCAATCTTATGGAAAAGATTAAGAAGTATGGGTACTAACTGTTTCCTGAAAGTTTTGTAGAATTCATTTGTGAAGCGATCTAGTCCAGGAATTTTGTTGTTGGGGAGATCTTAATAACGGTTTCAATTTCTTTGTCTGTGATTGGTGCATTTAGATTTTGTAGTTCAACTTGGTTCAGTTTTGGAAGGGCATATATTTCTAGGAATTGTTCCATTTCTTCCAGATTCTCTAGCTTGGTGGCATATAGTTCTTTATAGAAGTTTTGCAGGATTCTCTTTATTTCTGTGGTGTCAGTTGTGATATCTCCTCCATTGTTTACAATTCTATTAATTTGAGTCTTCTCTCTTTTTTGTTTGAGTCTGGCTGGGGGTTTGTCAATTTTGTTTAATCTTTCAAAGAACCAACATTTGGCTTCATTGATCTTTTGTATGGTTCTTTTATTTTTGATGTTGTTTATTTATGCTCTAACTTTAGTGATTTTTGTCCTTCTGGATGCTTTAGAGTTCCTTTGTTCTGCTTTCTTTAATTCCTTGAGGTGTGCAGTAAGGTCGTTCATTTGAGCTTCTTCTTGGTGTTTAATATGTGATTGTACGGCTATAAGTTTCCCTCTCAGTACTGCTTTAGCTGTGTCCCAAATATTTTATAGGTTGTGTCTTCATTTTCATTTGTGTCCAGGAACATTTGAATTTCCTACTTGAGTGAATCTCTGACCCAGTGGTTCTTGAGGAGTATGTTATTTAGCTTCCAAATTCTGTGACTTTTAATAATTTTCTGTTTGTGGTTAAATGTTAGTTTTACTCCACTGTGGTCTGGGAAGATTCTTGGGATGAATTTGATGTTCTTGAATTTATTGATGCTCTCTTTGTGGCCTAACATGTGGTCTATCCTTGAGTATGTGTTATGTGGATTAAAAAAGAAGGTGTATTCCAGTTTTTTGGGGTGAAGGACTCTGAAAATGTCCAAGAGGTCTAGTCTGTTAATCTCTTCATTCAATTCTCTTGTATCTTTATTGGTTCTCTTCTTTGTTGGTCTGTCTAAGTGTGAGAGTGGGGTATTGAAGTCTCCCACCATTATTGTATTATTATTGATGTATTTTTGAAATTCTTTCAGTAGGTGCTTGACATATTTAGATGGTCCCTCATTGGGTGCATAGATGTTAATAATTGTTAAGTCTTCTTGGCTGATTGATCCTCTAATCATTATTTCGTGTCCTTGCCTATCTTTTATTACTTTATTTAATTTAAAATCTATTGTGTCTGAGACAAGAATTGCTGTTCCTGCCCTTTTTTTGTCATCCATTAGCCTATATGATAGTTTCCATCCTTTCACTTTAAGTCTGTGTTTATCTTGTTGTCACAGATGGGATTCTTACAACTGTTGTTTCCCTAATACTGCCATTCCTTTCCTTCAATGTTGTTTTCATTTCTGTGATTAATAAGTTTATTATTGCTTTCATACTTTTCTTATCTATGGTTACTTCTGGCTGATTTGTAGTTTCTTCTGGGCTCTTGTCTTCATTCATTGAAGTAGCAGTATTATTTGTTTTTGATCTACCCATTTTTTTGATTTATGTGTTTCTTTTTTTATGCTTTGTTGTTCCTCAGTTGTTGTGTCTTGAGTACAAGCAACACTGTACTAAATACTTTTATGACAATTGCACTCACCAACCTCAGGAATTACAGTAACAACTGAAGCAAGTATTGAAGTAGTTTAATCACTACCAGTGAGCCAAACAATTTCTCCAATCCATGAAAAAATAATAACCAAATCCCAGTGAAGAAGAAAGAGAAAAGATAGAAGGGATAGTGAGAATAGACAGTTATGTGAATCTATTATCCACTGTATATTCTAAAGGTAACAAGAGGGCAAAGGGAAGTAGAGCAGAGATACACACATAGAGAGTCCACTCTGAGTCAGATTTCTTCCCCACAATAATTCACAAATTCAGAAAGGCAAAGAAGAAGGAAGGAAGAAGTTTATGACAAGATAAAAAAACAAAGAAAAAAGAAACAAGAGAGAGAAAATAGAAAAGATAAGAAACATATCTGTAATTAAAGAGCAGTGAAAGGAAAGTTTTTTTTGATTACTTTATTTTTAATTTAATTTAATTTTTTTAATTAGCTAGGAGGAGGAAGGAGGAAAGAGTCTGTAGAGGATGTAGGAGTAACAAGACAAGTTCCTCCCACAATAGATAAGACGCCCACTACCCTAGCAATGAAAGAAACCCTAAGAGTTAATTCTGATCAACCTAAAGTGCGGGGGAAGATATATGCCTTTATATAATATTAATAATAAAATAGAGCAGGGTAAAAAAAAAACAACCCTGTCCCAGATTACCTCAAACCTCATGATCAGAGGCAGATGATTGTTAAGAAAGAGAAAAAAAAAAACCAAAAACCTCAGGACTAGACAAGGATAGCTGAAATAGACAGTTATGCAAATGTACTATCCACTGTATATTCCAGGGGTAGCTAAAGGAGGAAGGGATTTTGAGCAGAGATACTCACAGTGAGAGTCCACTCTGAGTCAGAATTCTTCCCCTAAATAATTCCCAAATGTGTATCAATGAATTCAAAAAAGCACACTGTTTGGTGTTGTGGGGAATGGCGTCTGTGGCTTTGGAAGCTGTAGGATTAAGGAAGAAAAGATGACAAGAATGAGAAAAAGAAAAAAAAAAGAAAGAGAGATAGAAAAAAGAAAAAGATAAGAAAAACAACAGTCATAAAAGAACGGTGAAAGGAAAGAGTTTTTTAATTTATTTTTAATTATTTAATTATTTATGCGGGGTGAGGTGGGGGGGTTGGCTACTTAGAAAGAAAAAAGGCCAGAGGTTTCAGAAGGGTATAGACTTAGAATGAATGATACTCCCTGGTGGGACAGGAATCTTGGTAAAGAAAGAAGCTCAGCAGGGGAGCCTTCTAGGAGCTGGTCCCCAGGGACTGGTTATGGGGGGGGGGGGTAAGGTGAAGGAGGTACGTTTTGGGATTAATAATTTAAAAGAAAACATTTTTTCCCTTTTTTTCTACTCTATTTTTTAACCCAAATTAAGTTATAGTCACCTCCCTGGTGTCACTGCTAGGACCCCTTATTGACTGGCCTACTAAAGGCAGAAAATCCTACTGTTTCCAGAAGATGTGGTCAGAGCTCAAGCCACTAGCAGCTTCTCAGTCCGCCATCTTCCAGGAACTTCTAAATAAAAATAAAAATTCCTAAAGTCACACTGTATTATCTTTGAGACCTATTTCTATGATTCATAAAATTCATATAATGCCATGGAAATATCTCAGACTCTTAGGGTACCAACTTGTATGCCTGAGGCCCCAGAAGTCACAGATTCAATCCCTAGCACCACTTTATGGGGGCTTAGAAATTACTGATTTGGTAGAGTGCACACTTATGTAGACATGAAGACATGGTTTTAAGCTCTCAGCTACATGCAAATAAGCAGCTTTAGATGACATGGAATTGTGATGGTGATCGTGGTGTGTGTGTTTATGTGTCTCTGTGTGTATCTCTTCTGTCTCTCACACTTTATCTGGAAAAAAAGAAAAATATATAGAATCCACTGAAGAGGTGAAAAGCTTCAGCAGTCCTGGGCAAAACAACTAAATATAGAACTAATGGCTTACAGAAATGTATACATGACTAATGCAATGAAGATAGTTATTTTAAATATATTTGTCATAGTATTTTTATGGGGAAAATTAATACTTTGCTAAAAGACAAAAATAGAAATACTGCTTAAACCACTGGATTACTATATGATGTACAAGCCTTAAAGTTGCTTCCATAACATTTCTATTTACATGGAAGATGTTCATGTTCCAATTTTGACTGAAAAAAAAGGTGCAGTTATAATATGTTTGTTCCCCATCACCTATCACCTGTAAGTTAAAATTTTCATTTTCCATCTATTACCAGTGGCTAATTTGTAGGCAATATTAAAATAATATTGAATGAAAAAAAACTAAAATGGAAATGGAAATATATGTGATAAATTGATAAACAGGTTATTAATTATACATTTCTTTTCACATTTTCTGTTTCTTTTATAAAATAAACCTATGCAAATTTTAACCTAAGAAAAATATTTTAATAGAAGAAATATAACTCAATACTATTTTCTATAAAAATGATACTCATCATTTAATTCATTTTGTTCATGGAGCTTTTAATAATTTTGAAATAAAGATGCTCAGGTCTCATTTCATATTTCTATAACACTACTGTGGAATTCAGTCCACAGTAGGCCTCTACCAAGAGACTTGCCTATATTCTAAGACTACCATTTTTAAGTAACTGAATCTCTATATTTGGAATTTCTTGAAGGCCTAAAAAATAAGTGCCCACCAACAAATCCTATTGTGCTGCACTTGACAAATCTCTCTCTCTTGTCATGTGTTGTATTTTCCAGAAACACATTCTATATAGAAAAATGGCCCCCAAGGAATAACTGAAGCATGTGTGCAGGCACTTAGAATTGACATATTGTGTAATGATCACAAATTTATTTGGATAAATAATGTCTAATATAGTCAGGGACTTACCATAATTCTGAAATCAATGAGGCCCTTGGTAGTTTTATTTCCCTCACTTTCAAGACAATGGGATTTGCACAGACTGTAGATTTATTCATTAAACACTGAATGTAAGAATTTGTCATCTTCAGCTTCCTTTGGAATAACTAAGCCTGGTTCCTCTTGGTAAATAATATAAACAGAAAATAGATATTGCTAGCTGTCTTTGTTCCAGTCTTGCCTGAGAGCAACTACAAATTTAGATGCTGCTATATTGAAGTTTCTGTTTGTAAAGTAGTGAAATGTCTATGCTACAGTATTTCATAGTGGGATGCTTTATTGTCCAGTACTGTTGTTTTTATAGTTCATATACTGTGTGCTTCTAGAAAAGAAGCACAGGATTCATACACTGTGTGCTTCTAGAAAAGAAGCATAGGATTCATATACTGTGTGCTTCTAGAAAAGAAGCATAGGATTCATATACTGTGTGCTTCTAGAAAAGAAGCATAGGATTCATATACTGTGTGCTTCTAGAAAAGCACAGGATTCACACACTGTGTGCTTCTAGAAAAGAACCACAAGACTCATACACTGTGTGCTTCTAGAAAAGAAGCAGAGGATTCACACACTGTGTGCTTCTAGAAAAGAAGCACAGGATTCATACACTGTGTGCTTCTAGAAAAAAACCACAAGATTCATACACTGTGTGCTTCCAGAAAAGAAGCACAGGATTCATACACTGTGTGCTTCTAGAAAAAGCATTGGATTCATATGATTCATTTATTTGAGGTCTAGGCCCATCATGTCTGTTTGGGAATCTCAGGACTCCCTGAATAGCGCCCCAGCTCATAGGGTAGCCTGAAAGTGACTAAAGAGTTATCATTAAAGTTTGCCAGTCTCTTGCCCTTATTCAGCTTTTGCAGTCCTTGCTTTGTTAAGGTTAGCTTTGGAGTGAGTGAGAGAACTGTAATAGGAAATAGGTGAGGAGGGTATCTAAGTCTAATTAGATACTATTTCATTAGAAACTTTATTCTGACTCACTGCAGACCACTCTGTATGTTTGCTTTCAGATATATATTTTGCCCTAGTTTATGGATACATGTGGACATATGCTCTATCCTACAGGACTTGGTATATATCTAGGTTTGGGGACTTTGTTAGGAAGTGAACCACCTGGAATGGAATTAGAGAATACTATGAAAGAAAAGGTTTCACCCGATTAATGAGGCTGAAGGGTTGACATTCCATGCCTGATGTCTCTGGGCACAGTCTGAAATGAAGCATGCTGAGGTGGTACTCATTGAGTTGATTAGGCTGGGATCAGAAAATGCAATATCATTTGGTATGAATTGAGAGAAGCATGCAGGAAAGTGAGCCCCACCCTAGAGGTTCCAGGACTGGGGGGAATATAGGCTCTATAGAGGATGTGGGATGTTCTGCTGTCTTAGGGTTAAGAAGACAATAGTTATTGCTATAATCAAATTATTTGTCAATTGGATTAACTTTGAAAAATCCCTTTGTTAGAATTTGCTGTATCATACAGAACATCACCATAACTTGTGTCCTTTGACATTATTAGTATATAGCTGTGCCACCAGTTGCTTCTGTTCTCCCTGGTCTAGGCTTTTAAGAAAGTCAACATATCAAAGACTCAGCCTATGTATTAAAAAGACTCAGTCTGTGCTTTAAAAAGTTTGAGACATACAATCAATTTATCCCCTCTAATATTAATTAAATAGTGATCTATAGGACTACAAATTAAGAGGAGTGTACATAAATACCATTCCCACCACCAAAAGACTGTGTTCCATCCCACCCTCACCACCCGGGAAGCCAAATTTCCACATTCACCCTCACCCCAGGATTTTTACTTTGTTGCCCTAGTCTAGATTTAGCCAAATCCTGCTTTTAGTTTCCCTTTCTGTTCTTCTTTCTCAACTTCTGTTTATGAGTGGGATCATCCCATACTCATCTTTATCTTTCTGACTTAGCTCACTTAACATAATTCCTTCTAGCTCCATCCAAGATGGGTCATAGAAAGTGGGTTCATTGTTCTTAATAGCTGCCTAGTATTCCATTGTGTATATATACCACAGCTTTCTCAGCCATTAATCTGTTGTTAGGCACCTGGGTTGCTTCCAGCTTTTAGCTATTATGAATTGTGCTGCTATGAACAAAGGTGTACACATAACTTTTTGGTTGGGCATTATGGAGTTCTTGAGGTATATCCCCAGGAGAGGAATTACTGGGTCATATGGAAGGTTCATATCTAGCCTTATGAGAGTTCTCCATACTGCTCTCCACAGAAATTGTACCAATTTACATTCCCACCAGCAGTGCAGAAGTGTTCCTCTGTCCCCACAGCCTCTCCAGCATTTGCTGCTGCTGTCCTTTTTGATGTATGTCATTCTCACAGGGGTGAGGTGGTATCTCAATGTTGTCTTTATTTGCATTTCTCTGACAATCAGTGACCTGAAGCAATTTTTCATGTGTTTGTTAGCCTTTTGGATCTCTTCTGTAGGGAATGTTCTGTTCATATCTTCTGCCCAGTTTCGGAAGGGGTCATTTGCTTTTTTATTGTTAAGTTTGCTGAGCTCTCATCTTTTTTCTTAATTAGTATCTTTATTTATTGGGTAGAGACAGTCAGAAATCTAGAAAGTAGTGGGGAGACAGAGAGATAGAGAGACACCTGCAGCACTGTTTCACCACTCATAAAACTTTTCGCCTATAGGTGTGAACCAGGGGCTAGAACCAGGGTACTTGTGCATTGTAACATGTGCATTCAACCAGGTGTACTACCACCTGCCCCCTATTTAAAACCTTGTCTGTGTCTGTTATCTCACCTGTATAAGAAATAAATTGACAGAGAGAAAGAAGAGCAAAATAAGGGGAGAGATACTGACCACTAGGAATAGTGCAGTCATACAGGCATCTAGTCCTAACAATATTCCCAGTGTAAAAAAAAAATTAAAATTACATATTAAAACAAGTAAGTCTTAAGTATTGAGAAAAACATGTTAACATTTCCTCTTATCATCATAGTAACAAAGGTTTATTTTTCTATCTTGTTTGACTTTCAGTTGTCATCTCAATGTGGGTTAATTGCTATAAAAAAGGTAGAAAGATACATAAATATAGGAAGAAGAGAAAAAGGAGTTAAGAGAAGGGTAGAAAAAAAAGAGCAGTATCAATTGTGTTGAATTCATTTCATCAGTAGGTTGTACTTGTGGCATATATTTTAATTGGTTAAGTCCTTATTAGTAAAATATATATGTATTATAGAATTTGGCAAAGTAAATACTTTACCAGCTTCTCTGGCTCTAGAAGAGCACTCTAGTCAATTAAATGTAAGTAGAAACCTGCTATGAATGCCTAGAACAAAATTAACTTATAAAAAAGACATAAATCACACTTTGTGCAGACTACTGTAAAAAAAAGTAGCATAAACTGGGTGGCTTATACATTTACTTCTCAAGACTTTGACAACTGGGAAGTTCAGATCATGGCTTTGGCAGATTCTGCATCCTGGAGTCTGGTGAGAAAGTCCTGATAGATGATTTTTTTCTTTTTCTTTCTTTCTTTCTTTTCTTTTTTTTTGTCCTCATATGGTGGAAAGGATTAGAGAGATATATGAAGTCTCTTTCATATGAGCAATTATATTATTTATGAGGATACCACCCTTGTCACTTAAGAATCTCTAGAAAGACCTACTTTCAAATACAATCACAACAATTGTATTGTTGGGCTTTAGAATTCAACATACACATTCAGTAGGGAGTATAAATATTCATTCTGTAGGAGTCACCACCACTATACTCTCCTCATTTTTTTCTGCACAGAACATAAAAATAAATGATGCCAAGAGGTGCGGTAGCCCCTTGCAATTAAGAGGGAGGGAGAAGAAGACTGCTGAGATCCCAGTGTTAACATTGTTGAAGCAAGGTGCTAATTGCCAGCAGCCATTTACCTAAGCTATCTTTTTGTATGAGAAAAATAACCTTAATTAGGTAATTATTAATTGTCTGATAGCTTAACCCAGAACATTTCAAATTGATAGAGCAATCCATTCAGAAAAGAAATAAATCCAGATGGGAGAACATATAACTTAGGAAGATTTATTATACAAGTAAGCAGTAGCTACAACACAAATAAACAAAGAACAAGACTCAAATAAAACTTTACAATAATAATAACCTGACAGAGATAAATAGTGGGCAGAGAAAGGAAGAGATCAAAGTGAAACTGAAATGAGAAAAAAGGAATTGAATAAGTTGTAAACACAAAATAAAATGCAAACATATGTCTTTAGGTGTAGTATTTATAATAAATGCTTAACTCAAAATTAACAGACTCAAACCCTCTTAACATGAGTAAAACAGTAATATTTGTGTTTTTACATTTATTTACTTATTTATTTATGTTATTTTTACAGTGGCATTGCTCAGCTTCACCTTATGATGGGCCAGAGATTAAGCCTGGAACTTGTGAACCTCAGGCAGGAGAGTCTTTTTTGTGTAGCCATTATGATATCTCCCCCACCACATATTTGTATTTTTAAGGAGGTATATAAAATAAAAACATATAAGTGGGGAAAATGTAGATTAGTATATAATATTTGAAAGGCATTTCTTCTCCCAAATTTTTCAGATTAATAGATCTAAACATCAGAACAATAGAATTTAAGATAAAAAGAATTATAGTAAAAAAAGGCACTGTTAATAGACATAATAATCATGCTCAATTATATACTTAAAACTACATATCTGAAACAATAAATAGTAGTGGGGCAGGGTGGTGGCACACTCAGGTAAGCACAGACATTACCATGAGCAAGGACACAAGTTTAAGTCTAGGTCCCTATCTGCAGGGGAGTATACTTTAAGAGCAGTGAAGCAATGCTTCAGATATCTATCATCTATCTATCTATCTATCTATCTATCTATCTATCTATCTGTCATGTATCTATCGTCTATCTCTTCCTCCTCCCAATTTCTATCTATTCTATCAGAATACTTAAAGATAATTAAATAATTTAAAGAGAATAATTAGTAAATACTTCTTTGATAGAGACAGATAAAACAATTATTGGAATTGAAGATTTCAATACATAAATATCAGAGTGGGAAAAATTAATTAGCAGAATAAAATTTTGCAGTGCTACTACTGGAATTAAACAAATAGACACATAAAATTTATAGATTCAAATAAAGCCATACTAAGAATAGTAAAAAACAAACAAAAAAAAAACTGGACCAGATACTGCCTATAAAGATCTCAATATAACCTCAGTTATCAATAGGTAGCTTCCAATCAGAAAGCAATAACATTAGAAATATGTAATGAATAAAAGCTCAAGCATTCCCATATTCCTGAATACTAAATACTATTTTACTAAATAAATTTTGTTGAGAAATCATGCAATTCTTAGAGCTAGCATTTATGCTGATTGTAGGTAAATCTTTTCAATATGAATCTTACCATTTTCCTTAAAATGAAGTGTATGAAATTGAAAATACCACAAAACAAGAAGAAAAGAAAACAAGTGTAATCAAAATTGAAATCAGGAAGCTAGAAAAATCTCACCAGGGTAGAAGCAAACATATGAATACTGAAATAACAAATACTACATATCAAAAACTAGGAAACAGTGAAACTCCAGTTGAAAAGACAAGTAAAACTAAGACTCAAGTCTTTGAGGATAATAAGACATGAACTTCTAGTAAACTAGATTAAAAGAAGAGAAAAGATTTAAAGTCTAGTGTTGTTAAAATTCGGAGGCTCCAGCTGGCTGGGCTAGCTTCACGGCCAGGTAACAGAGATGACCAGAGACATACGGCTAGGCAGGGAAGCTGTATTTCTTTATTCAAGAACAATGATTCATAAACTAACACAAACTAATCACCAAACAGAACTCTGCTGCCTCTTTCCCCCACGGCAGCGCCAAGCACTCTCTAACTCTGCAACTCTGGAACTCTCTCGGGGTTCCTTGGGGCGGGGACCAGCGGACCCATGAAACTAGCAGAACTAAACCAATTTTCTTGGCAGGGGGAGAGCTAGAACAACCCAATGTAAAGCATACAACAATTCCCCCTTTTCTTTTTAACTAAATGACCACAGTATCAGAGGTGTGGGGTGAACAGAAACCTCTATCATACAGGCATTTTTAAAAAAGAAACTGGCACAAACATGGAGAAACATGTAAGCAAGTAACAAGAACCAGTGTGCTGCCAAGAGAAGGCCTGAAGGGGGCCATTTTTGGCCTCTGTGGGCAAAACTTTATCAGCTTAAAAAAAACATTTATTGCCTCTGGGGGGCGTACTTGTCTCGACAGACATTTGCATGGGGGCGGGGAACGGCCTAGAGTCCCAAAGGCAGCTGGCTGCAATTTACTTACTATGAAACAAAACTTGTTATTAGCATAACCACAGCACAATCTAAAATTTCTAATAGAGAAGGAATTTGAGACTTTTACATATCAACAACGTCTTTTTAACCTTTTGTTACACCCATTCAAGATGGAGACACACCCTAGGTATGCGCAGGAAAGAAAACCTCAGGCATGAGAATAATTAGCATAGCCATTGTGTAATCTACCATTTCTAATAGAGAAGGTAATTGAGAGTTTTACATATCAACAAGTCTATTTAACCTTTTGTTATACCCATTCAAGATGGAGACACACCCTAGGTGTGCGCAGGTCTTTAGACCAACTTAGTTAAAATATATTGATTGGTAACTAATTTTTACCTCAGACTTTAAATGTAAGTTAATTTTATTACATTGAAAACCTTTTTCATTTAACTTTGACTAGTAAGAATTTAGCCTTAAAGTTACTGTTTACCAAACTTTAAACATACATATAAACATGGTCACTAATACACAAGGAGAGAAACTTTTGTTACGAAGACATGTCATTTTAAACAGGAATTTAGATATGTACTGTCTTAGTTGTTGGGGGGGGGTGCATTGTCCAGTGGTGGTCTCTTGAGCAGCTTCACTTCTAGGAAATGCAAGTTGCGATCTCTGTACAAATCTCTGCGTACTCTAGCTTGTCTGCCTTCAGACCGGACTGGCAGCTGGAGATCTCGGCCAGTGTGTCCAGTTTCGGCAGGGAGCCTGGGGGTCTGGGAGGTCCGGGATCATTCCAGAATTCATAGCATGAGGGCGGTTGGGCCAGCCTTGTAGAAGGCGCGGTCCAAGGTGCCCAGTGGTGGCAGCCATGATAGGCTGCTGCGGCCCTACCCCATGGCCCTGCCATGTCTGCTGCCCTGCTCGCAGTGGCTGAGCAGCGAACCATGTGGTGGAGAGCCGGCTCTTGTGGGCTGGCCTTGGACTCTTGCGTGTTGGCATTGGGTTCCAGCGTTTTGGCATCGGGCTCCAGTATGTTGGCATCGGGCTCCAGCATGTTGGCATCAGGCTCCAGTGTGTTGGCATCGGGCTCCTGTGTGCTGGTGTCTGACTCTTGTGTGGTGGCGTCTGGCTCCTGTGTGCTGGCATCAGCCTCCTGCGGGCTGCGGGGCTGCGGGGCTGCGGGGCTGCGGGGCTGCGGGGCTGCGGGGCTGCGGGTGCGGTGCGTGGGGTTGTCTGGGCGCAGCCGGCTGGCTGGCTGTTCCACCAGGTGGAAAAGGCAGCTCTGCGCCTCACCTCTTGCCCACTGGCTCTTCCCGACTCCTCTGGCTGTTTTGAGTGCGCCCAAGCATGTGGAAACCACAGAGTGGTCAAGAGATAAATGTTCCAGAAACAGCAAAACAGTCTTGTGAAGAAAGAGCAGAGGCCTTTGGAGATCTCTTCACAAGCAGAAGAGAAGGCCATAGTACATAGGTAGCCAAATTGTCTTCACTTATCTGAGATATGTGCAGGTCAGGTCCATGTAGGCGCCATTTGTTGTTAAAATTTGGAGGCTCCAGCTGGCCGGGCTAGCTTCACGGCCAGGTAACAGAGACGACCAGAGACATATGGCTGGGCAGGGAAGCTGTATTTCTTTATTCAAGAACAACGATTCATAAACTAACACAAACTAGTCACCAAACAGAACTCTGTTGCCTCTTTCCCCCGCAGCGGCGCCAAGCATTCTCTAACTCTGCAACTCTGGAACTCTCTCGGGGTTCCTTGGGGCGGGGACCAACGGGCCCGCGAAACTAGGACTGAACCAATTTTCTTGGCAGGGGAGAGCTAGAACAACCTAATGTAAAGCATACAACAGTCTAGAAAATGTAGTGAAAGGAAATTTTGCCACAAGCATAATAAAAAAACAAAATCATGAGATTGTAATAAACTATTATTCCCTCAAAGAATTTAAAGATACATTTATGGAAAATATATTTGGTATGAAAATAATTCCAATACCTGAAACTTCTAATGCTAAGGAAAATGCAAAAAGTTTATTAAGAAGCTTATTTTCTTGTTCTGCTTTTCATGAAAGGCAAAAGTTAAGTGAGTAGCCTTGCAACAGAGATACTGAAATTGCTGTGCCTACTGACATTCTCACAAAGTAACAAAGTAAAGATTCCACAGTCTTATATGTTGTTGTCAGTTTGTTTTGTGTTTTGATGGTAAGAAGATTTTTCCTAGGAGCTGGGCAGGGGTGCCTCTGGTTATGCCTGCACATGAATGTATGCAAGGACTTGGGTTTGAACCCTGGGCTATCACTTGTAGCCAGGAATCTTTCTGAAATGTGAAGCAGAGCTGCAGCTCTCTCTCTGGCTTTTCGCCTCTCTGTCACCCTTTCATCTCAATTTACCTCTGTTCTATCAAATAAAGAAAAAAATTAAATAAAAATAGGTTTTTAATTTTCCCTTTTGTTGCCCTTGTTTTTTATTGCTGTTGTCGTCGTTGTTAGATAAGACAGAGAGAAATGGAGAGAGGAGGGGAAGACAGAGAAGGGGAGAAAAAAATAGACACCTGTAGCCCTGCTTCACCAATTATGAAGTGACTCCCCTGCAAGTGGGAAGTCAGAGGCTTGAGCCAGGATCCTTACTCCAGTCCTTGCGCTTTGGGCTATGTGCACTTAACCCGCTGCGCTACTGCCCAAATCCCAATTAAAAGATTTTTTCCCCCTATGTAAGGTGTGTCATAAGACTCCGGTAATTTTGGGAATACCCTGGCTCTAAAAGATTATCTTGTAGAGTTCTGAGACAATTTTGAAGACAATTGAAAATAAAGTGGTTTAAGGCTATCTATCTCATAGGCATTCATCTCCTTTTATGATATCACACAGTAACATCTATTTTTTTAATCCCATTGTGGAATTTTTCTTGCAATCATTCTTCTATGTGTTCTAGGAGTAGTAATTGGACTATTGGGGGGTGTGTGTGAGGGGGCCTGGGTAGGAAGTTAAGAGGCTAGGTAATTATTCATGCACAGGTTCAAAACCTTTCTTCTCTCTCTCTTTTTCTCCCTCCCTTCTTTCCATCCATCCTTCCTTCCTTCTTTCCTTTTCTCCCCCTCCCTCTCATCTCCTCTCCTTCTCTTTCTCCTTCCTTCCTTCCTTCCTTCCTTCCTTCCTTCCTCCCTCCCTCCCTTCTTTTCTTTCTTTCTTTCTTCCTTTCTTTCCTCCTTCCTTCCTTCCTTCCTTCCTTCTTTCCTTTCTTTTCTCTTTCTTTCTTTCTTTCTTTCTTTCTTTCTTTCTTTCTTCCTCCCTTTCTTTCAGAGAGTGTGAAAGAGCACAGAGCACAGTACCAAAGCTTCTTCCACTGTGGTAGGAGCCAAGTTTGAGCCAACTGGATTCATACATTAATAACACAGCACTTTACCAAGGAGAGTTATTTTGTTGGCCCAGTTCCAAATCTCACTTTTCAATTTATTTATTTATTTATTTATTTATTTATTTATTTATTTATTTATTTTTGTTGCCTCCAGAGTTGTTGCTGAGGCTCAATGTTGACACTACAAATCCCCAGCTCTCAGCAGTCATTTTTGTCTTTTTATTTTATTTGACAGGACAGAGAAAAATTGAAAAGGGAAAAGGAGATAGAGATAGAGATAGAAATAGAGAGAGAGAGAGAGATACCTTCAGACTGGCTTCCCTGCTCATGAAGTGTTCCCTACACACTTGCAGTTGGGGAATGGGGAATCAAACCCTGGTCTTTGTGCATAGCAATGTGTGCACTCAACCACATGTATCACATGTACCACCAAGTGTCCCCCTCAAAATAATAATTTGGAACAGTTATTTAGCTTTCATAGTTCACCTTTCTCATTTCTAGTATAATGAAAGTGTATGGTATTACGTGTGGAGAATTTAATAATATTAACACGATATGTTTATGCCATCCATACACTGTTCCCTCTCTGGTTCATTTGAGTATGATAACTGCTTTACATGGACAGGTTTCCCTTTATGACTGAAGTCAACTGTATGTAACTACAATATGATTTTATTAGGAGGCATCCATATCACAATACAAGCTTATACTTCAATTAGCAGTAAGTGGTGTCAGAAGGAATCTGAACCACTATGACACAAGTTCCAGAGACTGATATTAATGGATGGCAGTT
The DNA here is from genome assembly GCF_950295315.1 of Erinaceus europaeus. Classification (NCBI taxonomy): domain Eukaryota; kingdom Metazoa; phylum Chordata; class Mammalia; order Eulipotyphla; family Erinaceidae; genus Erinaceus; species Erinaceus europaeus. Next base: position 57,382,902 of record NC_080179.1, on the reverse strand, counting down.
GCCAAAGGTTCCTGCAGGCTTCCTTTACCTAGGAGCCAGAGGCTGCTTCTTCTGGTCCATGGGAATTTTCCCTGAAGATGGCTTCTGGGCCTTGAGTGATGTCCAGATGGCATCTCAGTTGTGGCCCTAATTTGATGTTCAATATTTCATGCACATTGCAGAAGTGTGTTATTATGACTGTCTATGGATTCAAATTAGTTGAGGCCTCACTCAGGCCAGGTGTTCTCTGCTCTTGCTTCTTTTGAAGTCTGGTCATCGGCATCTTCAGTGATTGCTTTTGACTGATAAATCACTCTCTCATGCCCATGACTGCATGAGTGCAGTGGCACTTTTGTCTTTCTGTGAGCTGGGGTACTACTCTTTATCAGTTAGCCCCATGTTTGCACCAGTGGAGCTATTGCAAAGTCAATACTCATAGCATTTTGATCTTTAGGATTACTGTAGTTTTTACACAAATGACATGCATCCATTTTAACCCTACATAGAAGCTGATAGCTTCACATATTTGTCGCTCCAAATGCTTCATTTTTTTCTTTCCAAAAAGCTATATATGTATTTATAATGAAGAAAGAGAGAAATAGAAGAGAGACAACCAGAGAGCTGCTTGACTCTGACATAAGGTGATCATTGACTAACCTGTGATTTCTAGATTTTCTTGCATTCAAATTGGCAGTATTCTGATACACTTAGCTATCTCTCTGGCCCATATGCCACCAGGTTTTTGTTTGTTTGTTTGTTTGTTTTTAAGGTTAGTATATGGCAAAGAAACTCACCCAACCTTCTCAGTCTTCCACAAATGATCAAGTATCATATTTTTTGGGGTGACATACCCCATTCTTAATACTTCCTTCTGCAATATTTTCCTCCAATTTGTGAGACAAATTGAGAAATAGGTGTGTGGGACTGAGACTGTAATTAAGAAGTTCATTAATTATGAAAACAGAGCTAAAAAAAAGAACTTATTTTAAGAATATGCTACAATGCCTCCTGAGCTAAATAACCTACTGTTAGAATTGCTATCAGATTTATGTTCAAAATTACAACAAATAAGGGGAGGGAGTGACAGCAACATAAAGATCTTGGTAAATATTTGGAAGACACAAGGAATTAGAGCCAAATTTGCAGTTGACTCACAGAAGAGGGAGTCACCATTTAGAGCAAACACGTGAGAGAGGGGGTTGTTCTTTATGCTATAGGCTTTTGAACTTAATTTGTAGAGAGTTGATATGAGAAAAGGGGAGGGGATGAGACCAGTAATCAATAACTGTTTATAGAGTGAGTATATTTGAGTACCTCAGCTCCTCATCATGAAACACTACTTGCTCAGGGATACTTCTGTTGCCAGAGTTTGCAACTTGTCAGTGATCAGAGACATGCTCTATACATGGAGTAAGATTTTAGTTTACTGAACACCTAGACAGTTGATTGGAAAATGAACTCGAGATATGTTTTGAATTCTGCTATGTAGAAATAAAATAAGACTTATTAATACCAGCATCACACTAGTAACAATACTTGGCCTTTTTTGACTTTTAGTCAGTGCTTAAAGAAACATGAAAACAAGATAATCATCACGAAATTGATGTACTTGCAATGAAAAAAATACATATTTCTCTCAGGCAGAGACTTAAAGGCTATACAAAAGGAAAAAGAGAGAGAGGTGTGCCCAGTTGAGTGTTGGCTTGTGTGAAGATTAGAATTAAAGCCCCTGGTCCCCACCTAAAGGTAGAAAGCTTCATAAGAAGTGAAGCAGTGCTAGAAATATTACTCTTTCTTTCTCCCTCTCATTCTCCCCTGTAGCTCTCTCTTTATGACTTTATTAAAAAAATGTGGCCCCTTGGAGTGATGGAGTCATAGTGTATGTACTTGGATCTCAGTGATAACCCTGATAGCAAGAAAAATAAAAGTTGGGGGAAGAAGGGGAAGGTTGGGAAATGAATATCCTGCCAGTTGAAGGCAAACATTAGGAAACAAGAAAAGCACAAATAAACAACCTGATTGCACACTTTAAAGACAAAGAAGAAGAAGGAGGAGGAGGAGGAGAAGGAGAACAAAGGAACCCTAAAGCAACCAGAAGGACAGAAATCACTAAACTTAGGGCAGAAATAAATAACATTGAAAATAAGAAAACCATACAAAAGATCAGTGAAAGAAAATGTTGGATATTCCAAAGAGTGAACAAAATTGACAGACCTTTAGCCAGACTCACAAAAAAAAAAATAAGTAAAAAAGGAGAAGACCCAAATAAATTGGATTGTAAACAAAAGAGGAGATATCACAACAGACACCGCAGAAATTCAGCATATCATGCAAGGCTTCTATGAACAACTATATGCCAGCAAGCTAGAGAACCTGGAAGAAATGGATGATTTCCTAGATACTTATATACTTCCAAAATTAAATAAGGAGGAACTAGACAATATGAACAGACCCATCACAGCCAATGATATTGAAATAGTTATCAATAACCTTCCCAAGAATAAAAGTCTGGAACCAGAAGGTTTTACAAATGAATTCTACAAGATATTCAAGGAAGAATTAATACATCTACTTTTAAAAGCTTTCCAGACAATTGAGGACACTGGAATACTCCCTTCCAGCTTCTATGAAGCCAATATCACTTTGATACCAAAAGCAGATAGGGACACAACCAAAAAAGAAAACTATATACCAATATCACTGATAAACATAGATGCTAAAATATTGGACAAAATTCTAGCCAACCGGATACAGCAGTGTATTAAAAAGATTGTTCATCATAACTAAGTGGGGACTATCTCAGGGATGCAAGTTTGGTTTGATATACGTAAAACAATCAATAAAATTCACCACGTCAATAAAAGCAAGACCAAAAACTACATGGTCATATCAACAGATACAGAGAAAGCCTTTGACAAAATCCAACATCTTTTTATGATCAAAACACTACAAAAAATGGGAACAGATGGAAAATTCCTGAAGACAGGGTAGTCTCTATATACAACCTATAGCCAGTATCATACTCAATGGTGAAAAACTGGAAGCATTTCCTCTCAGATCAGGTACTAGACAGGGATGTCCACTATCACCATTACTATTAAACATAGTGTTGGAAGTTCTTGCCATAGCAATTAGGCAGTATCAAGGAATTAAAGGCATACCGATTGGAAGAGAAGATAAACTCTCCCTATTTGCAGATGATATGATAGTGTACATAGAAAAATGTAAGGAATCCAGCAAGAAGCTTTTGGAAATCATCAGGCAATACAGTAAGGTGTCAGGCTACAAAATTAACATTTAAAAGTCAATGGCATTCCTCTAAGTGGCATTCCTTCTAAACACTAAGTTAGAAGAAATTGAAATCCAGAAATCAATTCCTTTTACTATAGCAACAAAAACAATAAAATATCTAGGAATAAACCTAACCACAGAAGTGAAAGACTTGTATACTGAAAATTATGAGTCACTACTCAACAAAATTGAGACAGAAAGAAGTGGAAAGATATTCCATGTTCATGGGTTGGAGCAATTAACATTAAAATGAATATACTACCGAGAGCCATCTACAGATTTAATGCTATCCCCCTCATGATCCCAAGCACATTTTTTAGGATAATAGAAAAAAATGCTACAGATGTTTATCTGGAACCAGAAAAGACCTAGAATTGCCAAAATAATTTTGAGAAGTGTTGGGCAGTATGCCAGCTTGCCCCTGCTTCTAACGCTGCAGTCTATTTACATAACCACTGTTACCCAAGAACCGCCCTGCCTGCAGGGCATTGGTTTAATCCCCACTGGTTTGAACTCTCTTTTTGCTCCGCCCCCTCTCCTAGTCACACCCTGTTTTTCCACCATTCTCTTTTCGCTCCACCCTCTCTACATCACATCCTGTTTCCACCCTACTTGGCGAGTATAAATACAGCTGTTCTTCTGATTAAACACAATTGGAATTACCTTCCAGCTCCGAGAGTCCCAGAGTCTCTCTCCTGTGATGCTAGCCCGGCATGAGTTCCTGATGCATGAGTTCCTAATCCCTCTCCCACGCAGCAGCCTAGGTTGGTTCCAGTCAAGTTCTCTCCAACCCAGAGAGCACTTGCTCGAGAAGAAGCACCCTCAGGCTATCCCAGCAAGAAGAAAGAACAGAACTGGATGCATCACACTCCCAGATCTCAAATTGTATTATATGGCTGTTGTCATCAAAACTGCTTGGTATAAGAACATGAATAGACACACTGACCAGTGAAATAGAATTCAGAATACTCACCACAGAAGAGATCCAAAAGGCTTAAAAACACATGAAAAATTACTCCAAGTCTATGATTGTCAGAGAAATGCAAATAAAGACAACAATGAGATACCACTTCACTCCTGTGAGAATGTCATACGTCAGAAAACATAGTAGCAACACATGCTGGAGAGGTTGTTTGGTCAAAGGAACATCTGCACTGCTGGTGGGAATATAAATTGGACCAACCTCTGTGGAAAAGAGTCTGCAGATCTAGAAATGGCTATATACTAAGGAACCCAACACATCAATCCAAAAATATTTGTGTATACCTATGTTCTTAGCAGCACAATTTATAATAGCCAAAACCTGGAAGCAACCTAGGTGTTCAACAGCAGATAAGTGGCTGAGCAAGTTGTGGTATATATACACAATGGAATACTGTTCAGCTATTAAAAATGATGACTTCACCATTTTCAGCCCATCTTGGATGGAGCTTGAAGAATTCATGTTAAGTGAAATAAGTCAGAAACAGAAGGATGAATATGGAATGATCCCACTCTCTGGTAGAAGTTGCAATACAGATCAGCCAAAGAAAAACACAAGTAGAACCTGAACTGGAGTTGGTGTATTGCACCAAAGTAAAAAACTCTGGGGTTGGGGGGGAGAGTACAGGCCTATAAAGGATGGCAGAGAACCTAGTGGGGGTTGAGGAATGTTATGCATGTACAAACTATTGTATTTACTGTTGAACGTAAAACATTAATCCTCCAATAAAGAAAAAAAAATAATGATTTCTATTAAAAAAGAATGGAACTCATTTAATGAAATCAAAGTAATTTAGTGAGGACACAAATGGAATATTTTTTAAAAATATTATTTATTTATTCCCTTTTGTTGCCCTTGTTGTACTATTGTTGTAGTTGTTATTGTTGTTGTTATTGATGTCGTCATTGATGGATAGGACAGAGAGAAATGTAGAGAGGAGGGGAAGACAGAGAGGGGGAGAGAAAGACACCTGCAGACCTGTTTCACCGATTGTGAAGCGATTCCCTAGTAGGTGGGGTACCGGTGGCTCAAACCAGGATTCTTACACGGGTCCTTGTGCTTTGTACCACCTGTACTTAACCCGCTGTGCTACCGCCAGACTCCCCACAAATGGAATATTTTTAAAGATTTATTTAAAAAACATTTTTTTTAACCAGAGTACAGTTTATTTTAGTCTTACTGTGGTGCCAGCTATTGTGCCTAGGGTCTTGGCATTAAGGTCTTTTTCATGATTATTCTGCTGTCTTTCAGGCCTTAAACATAGTTTTCATAATTGTTGACATTTATTTATGGAAATAACTTCTATTCATTAGTACTCATTGATTATAACAGTTTTATGGTAACAATTTACTCTAGAGATGGATAATGACTTTGCTGACAAGTTGTCATATTCCTGTGGAATTCTCTAGAAACCTAGCATTCTATAAAGTCTTGAACTGAAAGAAAGGGCTTTTGTGAGAAGAGATACTTCCAACAACCTAAAACATTCATAACTAAATTGCATATGAACTTAAACTCTTTCTTTTTAATATTTTATTTATATGAAAGAGAGATAGACTGTGACTAGAGCACTGCTCAGCTCTGCCTAATGGTGGTGCTGGGGACTGAACGTGGGACCTGAGAGCCTCAGGCAAGGGAGTCTTTTGTATAACCATTATACTATCTCCCCAGCCTCCAATCCATAGAGTTATAGAGTTGCCATCCATAGCTAGGTAAATAGGAGGAGACCTAAGGGTACAGTTTTTAAAGTAAGAATTTATATTTCTTAAACTTTTTTAAAAAAGATTTTATTTATTGATTGATGAGAAAGATAGGAGGAGAGAAAGCACCAGACATCACTCTGGTACATGTGCTGCCGGAGACTGAGTTCAGGACCTCATGCTTGAAAGTCCAATGCTTTATCCATTGCACCACCTCCCAGAACACAAGAATTTATATTTTTAAAAAATATATCTTTATTTATTTGACAGAGATAGCCAGAAATCTAGAGGAAAGGGGGTGATAGAGAGGGAGAGAAACACCTGTAACACTGCTTCACCACTCTCACCTGCAGGTGGGGACTGGGGGCTCAAACTCAGGTCCTTGCACCTTGTAATGTGTGCTCAACCAGGTGCGCCACCACCTGGCTCCTAAAACCAAGAATTTTTCAACAGTCTACTAGGGATGACTTTATTATATGATTTTATACCATTTCAAAGGGGGGGGATTGATTTATCTGTTATTTTTCCTCTGTATTTGAGAACTCTAATCACTAGTAAGAATAGTATAATACTTTAATTTACCAGTATTTGACAATATTTCTCAGAATGAGTTTGCATACTTAGAAATACCAACAATTGCTACTTCAACATACAGTTCTCTTAACAAGTTGCTCAGTGAAGACTTGTTATGCTCTGATTAGCTTATTAGTTTGTTCTGAATCTGATAGTTTTGGGGGCATTGTCTGTCAACTTGCTAAGAATTAGGACAGCAAATGCCTTTGAATTGTCTTTGTTCATTTAGCCATGTCTCTGCAGATGTTCACTATCTTAATATGCCTTGTATTTGGAAAGCATGTTATTTGTCTAATCAGATAGAGAAACACACTTTTGAACACATGGAAGAGCTTATAGGTACACTGAAATGCAAAAGATATGTGCTTCCCCTCAAATTAGTCTTAAACATTACATTATGATTAAATTTTAGTTTCAAAGGATCACTTTAGACTCTAGTTATTTCATGTAGTGATAACAAAAATCATATAATAAATGATTTAAAACACAGCCTAAAGGTTAGGCAGTGACACATCCAGTTGAGTGAATGTGTTATCATGCACAAAAACCCAGGTTGAAGCCCCAGGTTCCTATCTCCAGGGAAGAAACTTCAAGTGGTGAAGCACTGATATCACTGCCTCTCTTTCTCTCTTACCTTCTCAATTTCTCAATGTCCTGTCCTGTCAAATAAAAAAAGAAAAAGAAAAAAAAAAAGGAAAGGAAAGGAAAGGAAAATATGGCTGCCAGGAGATGTGTATTCCTCATGCAGGCTCTAAACTCAAGCAACAACAATGGGGTCAATATACTTAATTAATTTAAAAAGAATAGTTAAACATAAATTAAAAAAATAAAACATGGCCAGTGATAGCTTAGCTTGTACTTGAGTTATTTAAAATATATTGTTGTATGCTTTACATTGGGTTCTAGTTCTCCCCCGCCAAGAGAATTGGATCAGTCCTGCTAATTTCGTGGGCCCTCTTGGCCCCACCCCAAGGAGCCCCGAGAGAGGGTTCCTCAGTTCGAGAGAGAGAGTTGGAGAGTTACACAGTTGGAGAGTTGAAGAGTTGCAGAGTTCGAGGGTTCCTAAGTGCAGAGTAAGAGAGAGTTCCTGAGTTCCAGAGTAAGAGAGAGTGCTTGCACCGCCGCAAAGAGACAGCAGAGTTCTGTCTGGTGATTAGTTTGGTTTAGTTAATGAATCGTTGTTCCTGAATAAAGAAATACAGCTTCCCTGCCCAGCCCTTGTCTTCGCATCTCTGTTACCCGCCCGGGTAGCTATCCCAGCCAGCTGGAGCCGTCCGAAATTTTAACAACAATATATCATAGGGATAAAGGAGAGAACTATTGTTTGAAGGACTAAATTGTTTAAAATAATTATGTAAAAACATTAGTGATGTTTTCAGTAAGTGCAGTGAAAAATAACTATTTTCCTTCACCAATTTCTGTCTACCTTTGTTATTTTAGTGTGAATGAATTACGGAGATGTCAATATACTGCAGTGAAAGGAGATTAAAGTTTTCAAATAGATAAATAACTGGGTAGATTCAAGGTTTTTTATTTTTAATTTTTTTAAATATTGATTTATTAATTAGTAGAGACAGAAAGAAATTGAGAGGGGAGGGGGAGATAGAGAGACAGAGCCTGCATTCCTCCTTCACTACTTGTGAGGCTTTCTCACTGCCGGTAGGGACTAGAGGCTTGAACCCAGGTCCTTGAGCACTGTAATGTGTGCACTTAACTTAACCAGGTGCTTCACCTCCTGGCCCCCTGCTTCAAAGATTTACATGACAACATTCATAGGGAGAACAATAGGTTCTGGGAGTCCGGCAGTAGCACAGCCGGTTAAGCGCACTGTGGTGTAAAACACAAGAACCTGCATAAGGATCCCGGTTTGAGCCCCTGACTCCCCACCTGCTGGGGAGTCGCTTCACAGGTGTGAAGCAAGTCTCAAGGTGTCTTTCTCTCCCCCTCTCTGTCTTCCCCTCCTCTCTCCATTTCTCTCTGTCCTATCTAACAATGATGATATCAACAACAACAATAATAACTACAACAACAATAAAAAGACAACAAGGGCAATAAAAGGGAAAATAAATAAATTAAATAAAATAAAACAGTAGGTTCTATGAATGGCATTCAGTGTATTTATATAGTATACAACATGGATATGATACTTAGTGTCTCTAAGATGTTGTTTGAGACCTGATTAAATAGTGTTAGGCAAAATTCTTGACTTTTTGTTGAAATATTCTTTCCTTATCTTATAAAATGGAGATTGCCTTATTTACCTGACATGGCTATTTTGTCAATGAGAAAGGAAGGAAGGAAGGAGGGGAGGAAGGAAGGAAGGAAGGAAAGAACGAAGGAAGGAAAGAAGGGAGAAAAGGAAAGAACGCCATTTACAACATGTGATTCTTCTCGAAGATACAGTTTTACAATATTTATTCCCATAACAATATATGATGTAGTATCAAGTGCATCCTAGATGCTTAGTAGTTGTTGGTCTTAACAGTAGGCAAGTGAAATGAAATCCAACAAAATACTAAGAAGACAGAAAAATTACGATGTTCGTACAGGGTCTAAAACTTGAAAGAAAAAATATACCCAGAGAGGTGGCATAAGCATTTGCATGGCTCCTCAAGTTTTCTTCATGTTCTGAATGGAGGCTTTTAGAAAGCAGGTGATAAAATAGACTTATTAGCAGAAGTTTTAGACCTTCAGATATTTAAAATTACTTCTCTCTATATATGCATATATATATTTCATAACAAATGTCAAAACTGAGTAAGAATGTTTTAAATTTGTTCAAAGTAATATATTTTAATATTTCCATTGCATATCATTTTTCTGAATGCTTCATAATACTTTAATAATCAGCAATGTTATACATTTTTGTGCATGCATGCATACACAGACTATAAGTGCATACAGTTTTCAACCTTTACATTTTTCATTGAAAAATGCTAATCTTCATATATATATATAACATTCATAAGAAAATATAAAACAGTCATTGAAAATCACTTTCTAGAAAAAGACTAAAAGAAATAAGTTTATATAATTCAATATAATAGAAACAAAAATGCAATGCCAATTATGATAGCTATCAATCTTCAATAATTTGTGAAGAATCCAGTCTCAAATGCAGTGAAGCTTTTTAAGATTTGTGATTACAGGGTATAAAATATAACAGATGCTACAGTAGTTAGATGCCTGCTGGCATTTACCTCTTTCTCAGCACAGTTCATTTCAACTATATGAAAATTTCATGTGCTATATAAAAGAGAGAAAAGTAAATTCATTGTAAAATAACCACAGGAGAATTGATAATATTTCAGCAATGTTATGTTTTATTCTCTTTGACCAGATGAACTATGTGAGAAATTGGAGAATTTGATGATACAGTATTATTTTCAGTTTTCATACGTAAAAGAAACATAGATAAAGAATTACTCCAATTTTGAATTCAATAACTTTCTCAGAGCTGATTTTCCAACATGCAGGATTTGGATGTCCTAGTATTCAGTTGTTTTCTTGTAAGGACTAGTAGTTTGTGGTACATATGACAGAAAAATAATATTATATCTTGAAGGCAAAATATTTGGAATATATTTTTTTTTATAAAAACAGAGTATCTCTTTGTCAAATATTAGTCTTTTGGAAAGCCAGAAAGATAGCATAGTGGTTGTACAAAAGATGTAAGATTATTAGATCACAGGTTCAATTCCACCACCACTATCCCCAAGATTACCATAAGTCAGAGTTGAGCAAGTGCTCTGGTAAGAAAAAAAAATAATAAAGCATTATTTAAAACATTTATCTAATGAAGAGATAGAAAGCACCAGAGAGAAACCTGAACATTCTTCCACTATGGCGTATTCAGCACATTCTTCCACTAGGCATATTCAGCACCAGGAATCCTAGGACCTCACTTGTGCTAGTCCTGCACTATATCCACAGAGCCACCACCTCTACAAGTCATATACATTTTTAAAGATCTATGAGAGAGAGAAAGAGAGAGAGAGTAAGAGAAAGACAGAGAGAGAGAGAGAGAGAGAGAGAGAGAAGAAAAGAAGAAGGAGGAGGAAGAAGGAGATGAGGAGGAGGAGAGTTCTGGCACACTCAATGCTAGGATCAAACTCTGGAATTCTTCCTTGAGAGTCCATTATTTCCACTTTATCACCTCCCAGGCTGCTCCCAGTCATTCCTGAATAGTGTTATATTAATCTCTGCACATCTAAGAAATTACAATTTTCAATTTTGTCTGCTGAACAACTGTTGAATATGTTGGCTGCTCTGCATTATCTATTCTTATCTAGATTCTCTCCTGCAATGATGAAGTTGGACTTGATTATTCTCCAAGCACCTAACCTTCCTAACCAAATCCATGTTTCAAAATATAAATTTGATCTTGTCCTACCTTTACTTCCTCCAAGGGGTTTCCATAGGTCTTAGAATAAAGAGCACCAATCTTTTTTGTTTTGTTTTTGTCCAGAGCACTGCTCATCTCTGGCTTATGGTGGTGCTGTGATTCTTTTTTTCATTTCCACCAGGGTATCCCAGTGCCAACACTAGGAAGCCACTGCTCCTGACAACAAATTTTTGCTTTCTATTTGATTGGACTGTAAACTTGTTTCACTACTCCGGAAGCCTCCCTCTTGCAGATGGGAACCAGCAGGGGTTCGAACCCAAATCCTTGTGCTTGGCAATATGTACACTCAACCAGGTATGTCCTAGCCTGGTCCCCAACCAGCACCATTCTTAGTAGTGTCCAAGAGCATTAAGGTGACTTTGGAGCTCACTATTCTGGCTGATGCCTTCCTTAACTATGTGTAACCTACAGTCCACTTCCGGGTCCTGAGAGCCTTGGAAACTTTCCCCACACCCAGTAGGATCCAAACCGAAGTATGTGTATTTGCAGTAAGATGCACCATTCCTACTGATATTTTTGAAAATTCACTTGGAGGTTGTAGAAAGAAAGCACAGTCATGGATGGCCCAGAGAACGTCCACAGAACAAGCAGTGTCTGTTGGAGGAAATTCATCCTCTTCTACTGAGTGGTACTTTGAAAAGAATATGGGGTAGGGAGAGTGAGGGATGAAGGGCACAGCATCCTAGTCATTCATATTAGCCTAATCAACACTGGAAATCAAGATGGTGGCAGATGTCACAGCCTGATTGCCCTCACAGCCTCATGGATAATTTTGAAAGAGTCATTTTCCTCATCTACAACATCTGTACAGATTTGTCCTGCAAGTGATCTCTCTGAAAAACCTGTGTGCACGTGAGATATGCTGTTGCTTCTCTTCTCCCTGATCACCTTTACAATCTTCCCTCATTTGCTTTACAAACAATATATAGGAAAGCCAGCCTCTCATTCCCTCTGATTCTTACTGTGGAGCAGAGTAGCAGGTACTAAAATCTCTGGGCCAACCAAATAGAAGCAATTTGAACCATTAGCATTATTAACATCTTCTTTAATCAAAATACTGTATATTCTAACTTTTCATGAATATGCTCATAAAGAAAAATGAGACATTAGAAATGGAGTACTATGTTTTGTAGTAGATTTGAGGATAGAGAAATAGGAAGGGAGAATTAATAAGGAAGGTTGGTGGCCTAGGCAATGTCTTAGTTGAGGGTGGAAAGTACTGATGCCTATCTAGGGGAAATGTGGAAATGTTGACAACCACCCTGAAGTCAACATTTCCTCCATAAAACTATACTGGAGTTTTAGTTTGCTTTTTTTTTTCTATTTTTTTTTTTATTTAAGAAAGGAATAATGAACAAAAACATAAGGTAGGAGGGGTACAACTCCACACAATTCCCACCACCCAATCTCCATAACCCACCCCCTCCCATGATAGCTTTCCCATTCTCTAGCCCTCTGGGAGCATGGACCCAGGGTCATTGAGGGTTGCAGAAGGTAGAAGGTCTGGCTTCTGTAATTGCTTCCCCGCTGAACATGGGCGTTGACTGGTCGGTCCATACTCCCAGTCTGCCTCTCTCTTTCCCTAGTAAGGTGTGTCTCTGGGAAGCTGAGCTCCAGGACACATTGATGGGGTCTTCAATCCAGGGAAGCCTGGCCAGCATCCTGGTGGCATCTGGAACCTGGTGATTGAAAAGAGAGTTAATATACGAAGCCAAACAATTTGTTGAGCAATCATGGATCCCAAGCTTGGAATAGTGGAGAGGAAGTGTTAGGGAGGTACTCACTGCAAACTCTAGTGTACTTCTGCTTTCAGGTATATATTTTGCAGTAGTTTATGGATACATGTGCACATAAGCTCTCTCTCACAGAAACTGGTGTGTATCTAGGTTATGGGACTTTGTTAGAAAGTGAACTACCTGAGATGAAATTAGAGTGTACTATAAAAGGAAAGGTCTCACCCGAGTAATGAAGCTGAAGGGTTGTCATTCCACACATGAAGTCTCTGGACACAGTCTGAGGTGAAGCATGTTGAGGTGGCAATCCTTGCATTGGTTAGGTTGTGATCGGCAGATGCAGTATTATTTGGTTTAGATTGGGAGATGCATACGGGAAAGTGGGCCCTATCCAAGGGTTCCAGGACTGGGGGAAGTAGGGACTCCATAGTGGAGATGTGAGGTTCCTGCTGTCTTAGGGTTCAAAAAGACAATCGATAGTTAATGTTATCATCACATTATTTGTTAATTGGGTTAACTTTGAAAAGTCCTTTTGTTATGGTTTGCTGTACAGTATCCAGTAACTTGTATATAGCTGTGCTATTGGATGCTTCTAATCTACTTGGTCAAGGCTTTTGAGAGAGTCCGCATATCAAATACACAGCCTATATATTAAAAGGATTCAGTTTGTGTTTTGGAAACTTTGAGACATACAATTGATTTTCCCCCTCTCATATTAATTAACTACTGATTTATATGTCTACATTTTGCTAGGAGTGTACATAAACACCATTCCCACCACCAAAGGACTGTGGCCCATCCCTCCCACCCACTCCCACCCCCCACTGGCCCAGGAAGCTGCATGTCTACCCCTCACCACTGGGTTTTTACTTTGGTGCCCTACTTACAATTTGATCAGGTCCTGTTTTTAGTTTCCCTTTCAGATCTTCTTAATCAACTTCTGTTGATGAGTGGGATCATCCCATACTCATCTTTATCTTTCTGACTTAGTTCACTTAACATAATTCCTTTTATCCCTGTCCAAGATGGGTCAGAGAAGGTGGGTTCTTTGTTTTTGATAGCTGCGTAGTATTCCATTGTGTATATATACCACAGCTTTCTCAGCCACTCATCTGTTGTTGGGCACATGGGTTGCTTCCAGGTTTTAGCTATTATGAATTGTGCTGCTATGAACATAGGAGTACACACCACTTTTTGGTTGGGTGTTATGGAGTCCTTGGGGTATAACCCCAGGAGAGGAATTACTGGATCATATGGAAGGTCCATGTCTAGCCTTCTGAGAGATTTCCAGACTGCTCTCCACAGAGGCTGTACCAATTTACATTCCCACCAGCAATGTAAAAGGGTTCCTCTGTCCCCACAACCTCTCCAGCATTTGTTGCTGCTGTCCTTTTTGATGTATGCCATTCTTACAGGAATGAGGTGGTATATTAGTGTTGTCTTAATTTGCATTTCTCTGACAATCAGTGACCTAGAGCAGTTTTTAATATGTTTGTTAGCCTTTTGGATCTCCTCTGAGGTGAATGTTTTGTTCATATCCTCTGCCCATTTTTGGATGGGGTCATTTGCTTTTTTGGTGCTAAGTTTGCTGAGCTCTTTATATATTTTGGTGATTAGTTTCTTGTCTGATGTCTGGCATGTGAATATCTTCTCCCATTCTGTGAGGGGTCTCTCTGTTTGTTTAATAGTTTCTTTGGATGTGCAGAAGGTTTTCAATTGAATGTAGTCCCATTGGTTTGTTTCTGCTTTAGTCTTCCTTGCAATTGGGTTTGATTCATCAAAGATGTCCTTGAGGTGTAGGTGGGAAACTGTTTTACCAATGTTTTCCTCTAAGTATTTGATTGTTTCTGGTCTGACATCTAGGTCTTTGATCCATTTGGAGTTGATTTTTGTTTCTTGTGAGATAAAGTGGTTCAATTTCATTCTTCTGCATGTTTCAACCCAGTTTTCCCAGCACCATTTATTGAAGAGAGCCAACTTTTTCCATTTAATCCCTTGGGCACCCTTATCAAAGATTAGATGCCCATAGGTGTTGGGATTTACTTCTGGGCTTTCAATTCTGTTCCATTGGTCTGTGTGCCTATTTTTGTTCAGTACCATGCTGTTTTGATGATGATGGCTTTATAATATAGTTTAAGGTCTGGGAGTGTGATGCCTCCATTTCTGTTTCTTAAGATGGTTTTGGCAATTCTAGGTGTTTTCAGGTTCCAGATAAATGATTGTAGTGTTTGTTCTATTCTCTTAAAGAAGCCTGGTGGAACTTTAATGGGTATTGCATTAAATTTGTATATGGCTCTGGGGAGAATATTCATTTGATGATATTTATTCTTCCAATCCATGAGCATGGGATATCTTTCCATTTCTTGGTATCAGTTTCTATTTCCTTGAGTAGCGACTCATAGTTTTCAGCATACAAGTCTTTCACTTCTTTGGTCAACTTTATTCCTAGGTATTTGATTGATTTTGCTGAAACAGTAAATGGGAGTGATTTCTGGATGTCTTCTTCTTCAGATTTAGTGTTTGCATAAAGACATGCCACTGATTTTTGTACATTGATTTTGAAGCCTGACACCTTGCTATATTGCCTAATAACTTCCAGTAGTTTTCTACTGGATTCTTTAGGTCTTTCTATGTATACTATCATATCATCTGCAAATAGTGAGAGCTTGACTTCTTCCCTTCCAATCTGTATTCCTTTGATTTCTTTCTCTTGCCTGATTGCTATGGCAAGAACTTCCAATACTATGTTGAAGAGTAACAGTGACAGTGGATAGCCCTGTCTAGTCCCCGATCTGAGGGGGAATGCTTTCAGCTTCTGTCCATTGAGTATGATGTTGGCTGTAGGTTTGCTATATATAGACTCCACTATCTTGAGGAATTTCCCATCTATTCCCATTTTTTATAGAGTTTTGAGCATGAATGGGTGTTGGATTTTGTCAAAGGCTTTCTCTGCATCTATTGAGATAATCATGTTGTTTTTGGCTTTGCTTTTATTGATGTGGTGAATGACATTGATTGACTTATGGATGTTGAACCAGCCTTGCATTCCTGGGATGAATCCCACTTGGTCATGATGAACAATCTTTTGATGTGTTACTGTATCCGGTTGGCCAAGATCTTGTTTAATATTTTGGCATCTATGTTCATCAGAGATATTGGTCTGTAATTTTCCTTTTTTGTTCTGTCCCAATCAGCTTTTGGTATCATGGTGATGTTGGCTTCATAAAAGGTGGAAGGGAGTATTCCTGTTTCTTCAATCTTATGGAATAGCTTAAGAAGTATGGGTATTAACTGTTTCCTGAAAGTTTTGTAGAATTCGTTTGTGAAGCCATCTGGTTCCGGACTTTTGTTGTTGGGGAGATTCTTAATAACGGTTTCAATTTCTTTGTCTGTGATTGGTGCATTTAGATTTTGTAGTTCTTCTTGGTTCCGTTTTGGAAGTGCATAGGTTTCTAGGAATTGTTCCATTTCTTCCAGATTCTCTAGCTTGGTAGCATATAGTTCTTTATAGAAGTTTCGCAGGATTTTCTGGATTTCTGTGGTGTCAGTTGTGATATCTCCTGCATCGTTTACAATTCTATTAATTTGAGTCTTCTCTCTTTTTTGTTTGGTGAGTCTGGCTAGGGGTTTGTCAATTTTGTTTAATCTTTCAAAGAACCAACATTTGGCTTCATTGATCTTTTGTATGTTTCTTTTATTTTCGATGTTGTTTATTTCTGCTCAAACTTTAGTGATTTCTGTCCTTCTGGTTGCTTTAGGGTTCCTTTGTTCCTCTTCCTCTAAGTCCTTGAGGTGTGCAGTAAGGTCGTTCATTTGAGCTTCTTCTTGGTGTTTAATATGTGATTGTATGGCTATAAGTTTCTCTCTCAGTACTGCTTTAGCTGTGTCCCAAATATTTTGATAGGTTGTGTCTTCATTTTCATTAGTTTCCAGGAACATTTGAATTTCCTGTTTAAGTGAGTCTCTGACCCAGTGGTTCTTAAGGAGCATGTTGTTTAGTTTCCAAATTCTATGTCTTTTAATAATTTTCCGTTTGTTGTCAAATGTTAGTTTTACTCCACTGTGGTCTGAGAAGATACTTGGGATGATTTCAATGCTCTTGAATTTATTGATGCTGTCTTTGTGGCCTAAAATGTGGTCTATCCTTGAGTATGTGTTATGTGGATTTGAAAAGAAGGTGTATTCCAGTTTTTTGGGGTGGAGGAGTCTAAAAATGTCCAAGAGGTCTAGTCTGTCGATCTCTTCATTCAATTCTCTTGTATCTTTATTGGTTCTCTGCTTTGTTGACCTGTCTAAGTGTGAGAGTGGGGTATTGAAGTCTCCCACTATTATTGTATTACTATTGATATATATTTGAAATTCTTTCAGTAGATGCTTAATGTATTTAGATGGGCCCTCGTTGGGTGCATAGATGTTAATAATTCTTAAGTCTTCTTGGCTTATTGATCCTCTAATCATTATGTAATGTCCTCGCCTATCTTTTATTACTTTATTTTATTTAAAATCTATCGTGTCTGAGACAAGAATGGCTGTTCCTGCCCTTTTTTGTGGACTGTTAGCCTGTATGATAGTTTTCCATCCTTTCACTTTAAGTCTGTGTTTATCTTATTGTGACAGATGGGATTCTTGCAAGCAGCATATGGTTGGGTTATGTTTTCTGATCCATCCCCCCACCCTGTGCCTTTTGATGGGTGAGTTTAAGCCATTGACATTTATTGATATTATGGATTTAATGTATTGTAGTGCCATTGTTCTAAGAAAAAAATTTGTTTGCTCTGATATATTGCAAGTATTATAGTGATGTTCTTGTTTACAAGAGGTCTTTTAGTTCCTCTTTCAGGGCCGGCTTGGTGATGGTTGCCTCCTTTAACTGTTGTTTATCTAAGAAGGTTTTGATCCCTCCATCTAGTTTGAATGAAAGTCTAGCAGGATATATTATCCTTGGTTGAAACCCTTTTTCATTCAGGGCTCGATAGATATCTTGCCACTCCCTTCTGGCTTTTAGAGTTTGAGTGGAGAAGTCTGCAGATAATCTTATGGGTTTTCCCTTGTATGTGACTTTTTGTTTCTCTCTTGCAGCCTTTAGGATCCTTTCTTTATCCTTACTTCTTCTCATTGTGACTATGATGTGTCTTGGTGTCTTCAGGTCTGGGTTGATTCTGTCTGGTACTCTCTGGGCCTCTTGAACCTTGATATCCTTGCTGTTATTCAGGTCTGGGAAGTTTTCTTGTATTATTTCCTGTAGAATGTTTGCTTCCCCTTCCTCTCTTTCTTCCTCTGGCAGGCCAATTATACGAATGTTATTTCTTTTGAGATCATCCCATATATCTCTGTTGTTGTTTTCAGTGTCTCTCAATCTCTTTTTAAGCTCTTTCACCTCTTTCTTTGTTTTCTCTAACTCATCCTCTGTCTGACTAATTCTGTTTTCTGCTTCTGTTAGTCTGCTTTCCCTTGCCTCAGCTTCTTTCTTCATTACAGCTATTTCAGCTTTCAGTTCTCTAATTGCCTCAAGATAATCAGTATTTTCCTTGGGGGTCTCTACTGTTGTTTCCCTAATACTGCCATTCCTTTTCTCCAATGTTGTTTTCATTTCTGTGATTAATAAGTTTATTATTGCTTGCATACTTTTCTTATGTATGGTTACTTCTGGCTGATTTGTTGTTTCTTCTGGGCTCTTGTCTTCATTCATTGGTGTAGCAGTTTTATTTGTTTTTGATCTACCCATTTTTTTATTCATGTGTTTCTTTTTTTTATGCTCTGTTGTTTCTCAGTTGTTTTGTCTTGAGTACAAGTAACACTGTACTGAATACCTTTATGAGAATTGCACTCACCAACCTCTGGAATTACAGTAGGAACTGAAGTAAGTATTGAAGTAGTTTAATCATTAGCAGTTAGCCAAACAATTTCTCCAGTCCGTGAAAAAATAGTAACCAAATCCCAGTGAAGAAAGAGAAAAGAAAGAGAGGATAGCAAGAACAGACATTTATGCAAATCTACTATCCACTGTATATTCTAGGGGTAACAAGAGGGGAAAGGGAACTAGAGCAGAGATACACACATAGAGAGTCCACTCTGCGTCAGATTTCTTCCCCAAAGTAATTCACAAATTCAGAAAGGCAAATAAGAAGGAAGAAGAGTATGACATGAAAAAGAGAGAGAGAGAGAGAGAGAGAGAGACAAGAGAGAGAAAAGGGAGAAGATAAGAAAAAGAGTTGTAATTAAAGAGCAGTGCAAGGAACTTCCCAAATGTGTATCAGTGAATTCAAAAAAGCACCCTGTTTGGTGGTGTGGGGTATCCTGCTAGGAGCTGGTCCCCAGGGACTGCTTATGGCGGGGGTCGGGGGAAGAAGGAGGTATGCTTGAAAATTAAATAATAAAAAAAGAATTTTTCCCCTACTCTAATTCTTAACCCAAATTAAGTTATAGTCATCTCCTTGTCACTGCTATGATCCCTTATTGGCTGGCCTGCTAAAGGCAGAAAATCCTATTGTTTCCCAGGGATGTGTTAGGAGCTCAGCAGCTAGCAGCTTCTCAGTCCGCCATCTTCCAGGAAGCCCCCCCCCCCAGACTATTTTAAAGGATTTCTCGAAAATGAAAACTAGCTCCAAGTCCTTTGATCCAATGAGAGCTATACTTAAGAATCTTTGGATCCGCCCTCAGGGTCGCGGTGGTCCCTGGAGACTCCCAAGAGAAAGCCCCCGAGCTATAGTGCTCCCTCCGGGTTCTCTGCTGGCCTCCCAGCAGCGCTCTGCAACCGGTGGAGGAGCCGCCTTCCCGGGCGGAGGACAATGCCCGGCGCACCCGCCTTGCCCGCCGCCGCCTGGGAAGTCTGGAGCAGCCCGCCTGCTAGTCCGTGCCACCTTTACTCTAATTCTTATTGACTGGCCTGCTAAAGGCAGGAAATCCTACCGTTTCCAGAAGATGAGACCAGAGCACACGCCTTTAGCAGCTTCGCAGTCCACCATCTTTGGCAGGGAATCGCTTTTGTTTTTTAAAGATGTCTCTTGACTTTGTGTTGAAAATTCAGGTAGATAGATAGTAGTGGAGGACAGCAGAAGTAGTGGTAGATTATTTTATTTTATTTTATTTTTAACCACCTATCTTCTTTAGCCTTCTGACTTTTATCAAAGTATTGCCTTTGAAAAAGGCAGGGTCCTAGGAGAACAAAGCCAATGCAGGACTGATACTGAAGACACTCGTATTCATTTCATATATGTTCCTTTGTCCTCACAAACTTTCCAGCATTTGTTGCTGCTGTCCTTTTTGATGTATGCCATTCTCACAGGGGTGAGGTGGTATCTCAGTGTTGTCTTTATTTGAATTTCTCTGACAATCAGTGACTTGGAGCAATTTTTCATGTGTTCCTTAGCCTTTTGGATCTCTTCTGTAGTGAATGTTCTGTTCATATCCTCTGCCAATTTTTGGATGGGGTCATTTGCTTTTTTTGCTGCTAAGTTTGCTGAGCTCTGTATATTTTGGTAATTAGTCTCTTGTCTGATGTATGGCATGTGAAGGTCTTCTCAATTTCTCTCTGTCCTAATAAAATGAAGAAAAGAATAAATTAAAATAAAACATGGTCACAAGCAACAGTGGATTGTAGTGCTGGCATGGAGTCCCAACAACTGGAACCAAAGAAAAAAAAAGAATTGAACCAAAAAAATTTTGGAAGCACTATTTCAAGATATATACATATACACTTGTGCACTGCTGATGGGAATATAAAGTGGCTCAGTCACTGTGGAAACAACACAGGGGTTCATATTTAAAAATAGAGTGCCAGTCCCTGTTCAAGGTGCCAGTATGCCGGACTAGCTTCATGGGTGGGAGAGAGAGATGACCAGGGACTCATGGCTGAGTGGTACACAGTTCAGTCTTTATTCATTTGGAATGTAGCACAGTCTAAGCTATCTCTAATCACAGTCCTGTCCTTATATATCCTGAGGTGGAAGTGTCAGGTCTGAAGAGGATGTACGTAAGATAGGGAGTGGGGAGAAGGAAAAAGCATGCAAAGCAGTGAGGATTAAACCAATGTCCTGGAGGCAGGGCGGTGCTTAGTTAACAGTGGTTATGTAAATAGAATACAGTGTTAAGGAGGGGGGATTAAACCAATGAAACAGAAGGGGTCATAGAAGCAGAATTTAGAAGCATACCAACATTTTTCCCTTTCTTTTTAACTAATGGCCATAGTATCAGGAGTGTGGGGTGAATAGAAACCTATATTGTACAGGCATTTTCAAAAGAACTGGCAGAAGACATGGAGGAACAAGTAAGAGATCAGCAAGAACCAGTGTGATGCCAAGGGGAGGCCTGGGGGGGTGTTTCCTGCCTCTGTGGGCAGAACCTAGTAAGGAGAGGGGGTTCCTGTCTCTGTGAACAGAGCCTGCAGGTGAGGGGACGTGGCCTATAGAGTCCCCAAGGCTGCTGGCTGCAAAGTCCATGGACTGCTGTGGCCAGTCTTTGAGTAACCCAGCAGCATAAAGGGAAACTGCTGTAAAGTTGTGTAAAGTGTCCAAGAGGGACCAGTAAGACCAATAAAAGTGTCAGTCCAAAGCACATGACTACAGAAGAAATGCCAGGGGATGAAATGATGCATGTCTGTCTCGATGGGGAAGGTCAGCCACTGTAATTCTGCTTTTCTGTAGAGAGTGACCTTTGGAGTCTGTGAATCAGTTTCTTCAGGTCATGCCAGGTCGCATCATTAATTTTTGGGGGGAGGTGCTGCTGTAGTCATGCCATCTTGTGAGCGATGTCAGAGTGTAGGGGTTCAAATGGATTTCCGGGGATTCTATTTGAGCAGATGCTTTTTCATGTGAAGACTTGACAACTGTAATTCACTTACTTGTGAAGCAAAACTTGTAGCAGATTAGAAGTTTACTATAATTGATAACTCTATTTTAATTGGTTTAAGTACCTTTATAATTTTGGAAGTCCTTTCTAGTATGATTACAAGGTGGTTTAAACAGTATAAGCTCAATAGAAGAACCATGGTTAGAAGCCTCAAGCATGAGAATCATTAGCATAACCATTGTGCTATCTACCTCACCCATAACTCATACAGTTTTCAGGATTAAACATTTTAGATCTGTAACAAGACGTAAAAAAAAGTCAAAAGAGGAAAAAATATTTTTTTTGGATTCTTTCTGGATATCTCTAGAAATCATGGCTGTGCCCAGCATTTTTTTTAAGTCAATTAAATTTCAGAATACTCACAGCAAAATGGGTCATACAAAAATTTAGTCATTAAAATCACTTATGAAACGCAACCGAAAGCAGACAGCAAACTTAAGATATTCAGAGAGAACAACGAGGGGGGAATCGAGAGAAAAGTGGTAGGCAGTTTTTGCTTCTTTCACCTATAACCATATTATCTAGATCTCACCATGTAGCATTATGAGTCCCCAGAGGGCATCCTAGTCTAAAAAGCTCCTCGAAATTCCATTTAGGATGCTTCTGATGGTTCCTGCTGGATTGTTGCAGGCACCCATTTTTTAAAACGTCTTCCCATTGAAGAAAGAATCAAATCAGGAGGGTAGAACTAACCACGTGTCTCCATCCTTGGAGAATGTTCTTCAAGTTAGAGTAGTCCTTCTCTGTGGGAAACATGTGAGAGGAAGTCCAGAAAGTCCCAGGGAAAATCTCCATGCATCTTCCAAGCTCTACAATCAAGGTCATAAGGAACCAAAGTTCCCAGTTCGGGAACCAAAGTGTGGCCCAGAGCAAAATGTTCTAGAGAAAGAGAAACTGTCTCATGAAGAAAGAGTAGAGGCTTTGGGAAACCTATTCATAAGTAGAAAGGCAGCCTATAGTGGATAGGTAGCCAAGTTTACTTATCTGGGGAATGGGCAGGTTAGGTCCCACGTTGGTTGGGCGCCATATGCCAGTCCCTGTTCAAGACGCCAGTATGCTGGGCTAGCTTTGCAGGTGGGAGAGAGACGACCAGAGACTCATGGCTGAGTGGTACGCAGTTCAGTCTTTATTCATGTGGAACACAGTGCAATCTAAGCTATCTCTAATCACAATCCTGTCCTTATATATCCTGAGGTGGAAGTGTCAGGTCCGAAGAGGATGTACGTAGGATAGTGGGTGGGGAGAAGGAAAAAGTGAAAAAAACAGTGAAGATTAGACCAATGCCCTAGAGGCAGGGTGGTGCTTAGTTAACAGTGGTTATGTAAATAGAATACAGTGTTGAGCAGAGGGGATTAAACCAATGAAACAGAAGGGGTCTTAGAAGCAGAATTTAGAAGCACACCAACAATAGAGCTACTTTATGATTCAGCAGCCCTACTTCCAGTTATATATCCAAAATAACTGAATACAGAAAGTTGAAGAGTGTGAGGACATGCCCTGGCTGTCATATGCCACTTTAAAGGGGAGCTTCACATGCAGTGCAGCAGCGAAGTGGTGTGCTGTATATCTGATGCACCCTCCCCATCTCCTCTTAGTCCTGAGTCCTTTGCTTTACTGAAATAGGGTAGGGCACCCAGTCTAAGCTTCACTTTGTGTTTGTTTTTTATTTCCTTGCTTCTCAAGGAGCATCTATAAGTGAAGTCATCCAGTATTTGTCCTCCTTCTGGTTTATCTCACTTAACATGATCCCTTCAAGTTCTATCCAAGCTATGGAAAGGGAGAAGATTTCATCATTTCTGACAGCTGAGTAGTATTCCATTATGTATTTGTACCACCACTTAATTAGCTACTACTCTGTTGTTGGACATCCTAACCTCTTTGTCTCTATCCTTCCAATTACCTCTATGGCTTTCACAGTTTCTTAGAGTTAGTTTGGTGAGTATTTCATTTTCAAATTCTTTGTCTTGTTATATAGGCCACATATGACAGGAATCATTTGGTAGTTGCCTTTCATTTTTCTATTTTATTTTAAGTTCCACGTTTTTGTTCCACAGGACACAATGTCATCTTTTCTTAATGACCAAGCAATAGTTCATCGACTATAGCTAATATCTTCTTTATTCAGTCATCTATTGATAAAATTTGGGTTGATCTTACATTTTAGTTATTGTAAATATTTTTGATATAAGTTTTCATCCGTTATGGGAGTTCTTAAACTTGACTATTTAAAATAATCATAGTGGCGATCTGGGAGCTGGTGCAGTGGATAAAGTGTTAGACTCTCGAGCATGAGGTCCTGAGTTGAATTCCCAGCAGCACATGTACCTGAATGATGTTTGGTTCTCTTTCTCACTCTCCTCCTAGCACTTTCATAAATAAATAAATAAATAAATACATAAAATATTAAAAATAATCATAATGAATGTTTTTCAATAATATTCATACCTAGTTCAACTCACCTATTTCAGAAATTCTGATTTGAATAGCTTAGTTGGAGGTTACAGTATTAATACATTTTCCCCCTTTTGTTGCCCTTTTTTGTTGTTGTTGTAGTTATTATTGTTGTTGTTATTGAGCCATCATTGTTGGATAGGACAGAGAGAAATGGAGAGAGAAGACAGAGAGGGGGATAGAAGTATAGACACCTGCAAGGGAGTCGCTTTACAGGTGAAAGATAGACACCTGCAGGTGGGAAGCCTGGGGCTGGAACCAGGATCCTAACACAGGTCCTTGGGCTTGGAGCCATGTGTGCTTAACCCACTATGCTACTGCCTGACCCCTATTAATACATATTTTAAAAAACTCCTCTGCAAAATCTGATATCTAAACAGGTTTTAGAGTCACTGCTCTTTAAGAGTAATTCTCAAACTTTTTATATGATAGAATCATCTAGTGGTGGGGCGGGGCGGGGGGCGATGATTTAACACTTCCTCCAAGCACCCATAGACTCAGTACTCGGTATTATCCCTACACCTTTTAGACGTGGTTGGGTATTGGTTCCATTCCCAGACCTACTTAATCAAAATCTGAGAGTAAACACAATTTTCTAGGTGATTTTTATGCACCTTCAAGTCCGAGGTATATTTTTGTTTGGGATGGGGCATGGAGGGGCTGGCTGATGGTGCACCTAGCAGAGCACACACATTGCCATGAGTGAGGACTGGGTTTCATGACCCTGGACTAGACAGGAAGCTTCACAAATGATGAATTAGTACAGTAAGTGCAACAGGTTCCTCTTCTTCTTCTTCTTCTCCTTCTCCTTCTCCTTCTCCTTCTCCTTCTCCTTCTCCTTCTTCTTCTTCTTCTTCTTCTTCTTCTTCTTCTTCTTCTTCTCTCTCTCTCTCTCTCTCTTTCTGTCTCTCAATCTTATGTCAAAACAAAAATTTACAGTGTCTATAAAAGTGTTATCAAATTTTCCTGAATATTCATCTCAACTGGAATTTAAGTTATTGTTGTTAAACATTCGACTAGGGTAATTAAGTTAACATTTTCAGGATCTAAGACTAAGACATAATTGAGTTTTTACAGTTCTTCAGATAATTCTATGTACCACCAAGTTATTGACCCTGACCTGTAATAAAAGCTACCCAGTGTAGGTCTTTCCCACTTAGTAAAATAACACTTATTCAGCCATTGTCTGAATAATCATTCACTAAAAAAAAAATGCTTGCTGCATTCTTAATATGGCTTTAAAATATTTTTGAGAAACATATCGATAAAAATTAAAAGGATCATTTTATCTAATCTACTTGTCAAATGCAGGTTTGTTTTACTTCTTAGGAGATACAGGCAAACTGAAGCTGTCTACAGTTTATAGGACAGACAAGAAAATAATGTATGAAAATGACATGTGAAATTCAGTTAATGCATGCTGTGATGATTTTAATTTTGAAGTATTCGACAGATGATCTTGTGGACACTCATGACTTACCTGAGGTCTCATATGCTAAATTATAGATGCTTCAAAAACAGGAGTACTTACTTGATTGCTGTGTCTTAACTGATAGAATGATATTGTTAATTGAGTGCCCTAAGTCAAATAAACAAGCCATTTTTATTGAGTGCTTTTCATTTTCATATAAACAACAACTGATATTATCTTGATCAAGCCCTTGCTAAGAAACAGTGATTGCAGGGTATCTAATATGTACTTGGACTCACTTTCTTTTCAAGAGGCATAGAAACCTGATTTGCTTTTGATGATCCTGTGCTGCCTACAAAATAGATTTCCACCAATTTTCAACTTTATTAATTGTCCCAGCAACTTAACCAGCACTGATTTATATGAAATGTTCCCTCTTGTTGCAAGCTCTACAGTCAGCTAATTGATTGCTGCATGAATTAAGCATCCTAAGTCAAATGCAAGGGCCGTGAATGATGCAGGCAAGGTCATCCCCCACCAAAGAAAGCTATGGTGACTCTCTTCCTAAGACTAATGCTTGAACTTTAAATCTACTGCTTTCTGTATACGTCAAATATAGAGTAATGAGCAAACTTCAAAGTTAACACTTCTCATTTATAAAATGATGCCGGTTCTTACAGTTCAGTGCTCTGCAACCTGACGAGGGCTGTAATCGAATTAATTTGGCATAGCTAAAGAAAGAACCAGAAAGGGCAGACAGGTGCTTTTTATCTGTTTCCAAAATAAACCACATTCTATCATATTTCCATATAGTTTATTAATACCCAAAAGTGACTGCTTAAAAAATGAATGTATTGGTGAAATGAAGACTGTGCTAGCACTAGATACAGACTATTTAGTATTTCAGCAGATGATGGACAGTTTTGAAAAATTACAATTGGTTGTCATTTGTTCTTACTAAGACAAAAGAGTGATTATATAGAAAGGGATAAGAGACAAGAGCAATGTTTTACTAGGGCTTGCAGAATTAAACTAATCAAGTTGGAATATTAAAAATCATCTTGTGTAGTGTCTTGGCTGTTCAGGCTGGACTACAGAGTGATCATTTATACTGTGCCATTAGGCATTTTAACTGTTAGTACTATACCTCTGTTTTCTTAGCAGAATGGGGATGATACTTGACTTGCATAGTTATTGTAATGATAATATAGCTCTAAGAATAAAATGCCTTGGGGCCCAGGGGCTGGTTGTTTATCTGGTAGAGCACACACATTCCCATGTGCAAGGATCTAGGTTCAGGACCATAGCAGTGGGTACTTCCTGAGCAATGGAATAGTATAGCAGGTATTTCTAAATATATTTCTATTTTTTGTCTCTCATCCTATTTCAAAACAAATTAGAAATGGCCACAGTGATGATCCTGGTGGAAATAAGAAATCAGCAACTTAGCCTTGGATGATATGTTGATACTCATACAATAGAACATACTACAATAAAAAGACCTCAAATTATCACTTGCATGTGGACTGTGTAAAGAAAGCTTCCAATTTGGTATTATGATCAACACAAAGTGGCAAAGATCCATGTAACTATGCACCTCTCAAGCCAAGCAAATATGTGATAAGAATGTTGCCATTACTATGCAGCTATCAAGAACAATGAACTCACCTTCTCTGACCCATCTTGGACAGAGCTAGAAGGAATTATGTTAAGTGGACTAAGTCAGAAAGTTAAAGATGAGTATGGGATGATCCCACTCATCAACAGAAGCTGACTTAGAAGATCTGAAAGGGAAACTAAAAGCAGGACCTGATCAAATTGTAAGTAGGGCACCAAAGTAAAAACCCAGTGGTGAGGGGTAGACATGTAGCTTCCTGGGCCAGTGGGGGGTGGGAATGGGCGGGAGGGATGGGTCACGGTCCTTTGGTGATGGGAATGGTGTTTATGTACACTCCTAGCAAAATGTAGACATATAAATCAGTAGCTAATTAATATGAGAGGGGGAAATCAATTGTATGTCTCAAAGGTTCTCAAAAGACAAACTGAATCTTTTTAATAGATAGGCAACGTATTTGATATGCGGACTCTCTCAAAATCCTAGACCAAGTAGATTAGAAGCTTCCAATAGCACAGCTATATACAAGATACTGGGTACTGTACAGCAAACCATAACAAAGGGACTTTTCAAAGTTAACCCAATTAACAAATAATGTGATGATAATATTAACTATTGATTGTCTTTTTGAAGCCTAAGACAGCAGGAACCTCACATCTTCACTATAGAGCCCCTACTTCCCCCAGTCCTGGCACCCATGGATAGGGCTCACTTTCCCGTATGCTTCTCCCAATCCATACCAAATAATATTGCATCCGTCGATCACAACCTAACCAAAGCAACGATTGCCATCTCAACATGCTTCACCTCAGAGTGTATCCAGAGACTTCACGTGTGGAATGACAACCCTTCAGCTTCATTACTCGGGTGAGACCTTTCCTTTTATAGTACACTCTAATTTCATCTCAGGTAGTTCACTTTCTAACAAAGTCCCATAACCTAGACATACACCAGTTTCTGTGAGAGAGAGCGTATGCGCACACGTATCCATAAACTACTGCAAAATATATACCTGAAAGCAGGATTACACTAGAGTTTGCAGTGAGTACCTCCCCAACACTTCCTCTCCACTATTCCAATCTTGGGATCCATGTTTGCTCAACAAATTGTTTGGCTTTGTATGTTAACTCTCTTTTCAATCACCAGGTTCCAGATGCCACCAGGATGCTGGCTAGGCTTCCCTGGATTGAAGACCCCACCAATATGTCCTGGAGCTCAGCTTCCCCAGAGACACACCTTACTAGGGAAAGAGAGAGGCAGACTGGGGGTATGGACCGACCAGTCAACGCCCATGTTCAGCGGGGAAGCAATTACAGAAGCCAGACCCTCTACCTTCTGCAACCCTCAATGACCCTGGGTCCATGCTCCCAGAGGGCTAGAGAATGGGAAGGCTATCATGGGAGAGGGTGGGTTATGGGGATTGGGTGGTGGGAATTGTGTGGAGTTGTACCCCTCCTACCTTATGCTTTTGTTCACTAATCCTTTCTTAAATTAAAAATTTAAATTAAAAAAAAAATAAAATAAAATAAAGAAAGAAAAGAAAAAAAAAAAAAAAAAGAATGTTGCCATATGCCCAGAAAACTCTTCTTCTTTACTAAGAGTCCATAAAGCATGAAGTTATAGAGGTACTCTGATTGGTTGGTCTTATTGGGAATCTTTTACCAGTTTCCACATTCTCAATAAGGAGAAGGTTGTCATAATAACTTTTCACTAGTACCAAAGGCAGGGCAATAGTCCCTTCCTTCCTTGCAAAAACAGCACAACACAATCAGTGGTTTGGGGGTTGTGCTTTGAAACTAGAGTGGAAAACAAGTCACATGTAGAGTGACTTTATACAAAGTATTCACAGATTTTGTTCAGAGGATAGAGAATGTATGCCCTAACATGCATAACATATGCTGCTATGGAATATAGCACTTCCATGGAAACTTCCAATGATCTTATGCCTTTAAAGTTAATGTCTAGATTAATTTCTCTGCAAATTAATCCCACTTCCTTTAAATTTCCTTTTTGCTTGACACATTTCCAGCATTGTAATTTTTCATTCAATACCTTGTTTCTCTGTTTCAAGTGCATTTGCATGAAACAATTAGAGGGTTTTAAAACCAGATGGGGGAGAAGGCAGGAGATAATTTGCCCAGTATAATATATACTTTACCATGCAGAGGGGTGTACATTTGAGCCCCTGGCATCAAATGGGAGCACAAGGCACATGTGAAAAATCCCTCGAGCTATGGAGCATTGTTGCAGAGCCTGCCCCTCTCTCCTCTTTCTCTCTCTCTCTCTCTCTCCTCTTCTCTTCTCTTCTTTTCTCCTCTCTTCTTCTCTCTCTCTTTCTGCCCCTCTCTCTCTGTGTGTGTGTATCTATGATATTCAAAGGAGGAAAGTCATCTGCTGGGAATGATAGAATCACATCATTGTGATGCCCACAATAAAATAAAATAAAATAAAATGAAAAATGAAATCAAGTTTGGTGAACCTGGGGTCTGAGATTTGTTTCTAACAACTTCCCAGAGAAGGCTCTTAATTATTGGCTCAGGGTACCCAGAGCCCTTCACCTTTTGAGCCACTTTGTTATTTCATAAACCTCATGCTAGGAGAGAATGTGCCTACTTATTCTTTTTGTTTGGCCTCTAGGGTTATCTCTTGGGCTTGGTGTCAGCACTATGAATCCACTGCTCCTGGTGGTATTTTTTTTTTCCATTTTATTGGACAGGACAGAGAGAAATTGAAAAGGGAGGGGAGGACAGAGAAGGGGAGAGAAAGAAAGACATCTGAGGAGCTGCTCCACTGCCTATGTAGTGACCCTCCTGCAGGTGGGGGACTGGGGATTCGAACTGGGTTCCTTGCATGGGTCCTTGTGCTTGGTACTAGGTGTGTTTAACTAGGAATCCATGAATGAGTATATTTTGAATAAAAATTGAAACTACGCCTGTCTCATTCATAGGAAAACACTTAAGAAACATGGAAATTTTTATCCAGCCAATTCAGGGTAATCCTTGCAAATGAACCTTAAAAAATAGCCTTGAAATACTATCTCTGCTACTGCAAAATTTTCTCTGTCTGGGTATACTTCTGTGAAATTTCTTTCTCTGAGTTTCTATGTTTGTGGTCACAAAATTAGCATGAAACGAAAAGTTTGGTCAACTGGCTTTCATTCAAGGCACCCTGAAGAGGCAGAAGCAACAGAAGTCTCTCCATAAGGTCCATCTGCTTTCAATTTTTCAGTTGAAACTCCTGAAGACTTACCACATGCCACAATAGAAGGAGATGATAATAAAATGCACCCCCAAACAGGGACCTGACCCGCCCAGATGCAGGTAAGTATACAGCCGCTTGATTCTCTGCGGCCTCGTGTTCCTCTCCACCATGGGAGACCTACCTTTTTATGAAGAGGCTTCCCAAACCCTCTACTCTTTTCCCATGAGACAGGTTTTCTATCTCAGAGATGTTTTACTCAGGGCCACACCGTGGATCCTCTTGGCCATGGTCGCAGCTTTCAAGGTATATATAGAGTGCCCTCCCAAAAAGTTAAGGGATCTTGAGGCTGAGATCCAAGAGTTAAGGGATATTGTCTTGGCACTTACCCACCCTGAGTCCTCTGCATTTTGCCCGAAGAATTCAGTCAAATCTGAATCGATATCCATTGGTGTGGGGGTTTAGTTCTTGGCTTTCAGTTCTGTTCCATTGGTCTGTGTGCCTATTTTTGTTCCAGTCCAACGCTGTTTTGATGATGGCCTTATAATAGTTTGAGATCTGGGAGTGTGATGCCTCCATTTCTGTTTATTTCCTCAAGATTGTTTTGTCAATTCTAGGTGTTTTATGGTTCCAGATAAATGATTGTAGTTTTTTTTTTTCTATTCTCTTAAAGAAGCTTGGTGGAACTTTGATGGGTATTGAGTTAAATTTGTGTATGGCTCTGGGAAGAATATTCATTTTGATGATATTATTTCTTCCAATCCATGAGCAAGGGATATCTTTCTATTTCTTAATATCAGTTTCTATTTCCTTGAGTAGTGACTCATGGTTTTCAGTATACAAGTCTTTCACTTCTTTGGTCAGCTTTACTCCTAGGTATTTTATTGATTTGGCTGCAACAGTGAATGGGAGTGATTTCTGGATATCCTCTTCTTCAGATTTAGTGTTTGCATAAAGAAATGCCACTGATTTTTGTACATTGATTTTGTAGCCTGACACCTTGCTATATTGCCTAATAACTTCCAGTAGTTTTCTGCTGGATTCTTTAGGTTTTTTGATGTATACTATCATATCATCAGCAAATAGTGAGAGCTTGACTTCTTCCCTTCCAATCTGTATTCCTTTGATTTCTTTCTCTTGCCTGATTGCTATGGCAAGAACTTCCAATGCTATGTTGAATAGTAATGGTGACAGTGGACAGCCCTGTCTAGTCCCTGATCTGAGGGGCAATGCTTTCAGCTTCTGTCCATTGAGTATGATGTTGGCTATAGGTTTGCTATATATGGACTCCACTATCTTGAGGAATTTCCTATCTTTTACCATTTTTTTTTATTGGATAGGACAGGCAGAAATTGAGAGGAAAGAGGAAGATATATAAAGAGAAAAATAGACACCTGCAGACCTGCTTCACCGCTTGTGAAGCAACCCCTCTGCAGGTGGGGAGCAGGGTCTCGAACAGGGATCCTTGCACTTTGTACTATGTGCACTTTACCCAGGATGCTACTGCCCACCCCCTACTCCCAGAATTGTTTCTATTCTTCTATAATCTCAAAAAAAATATTGAAATCATTCAAGTGCTTTATGCCACATCTGACAAATATTTTAAATAGTGTTGCTTGATTAATAGATTGGGCTTACCATAATTCATAAGAAACTTTCAAATAGTAAGACCATTTTAAAGGTATAAAGGAAAATTCAGTGATTGGTGCCACTCCCCAAAATATTCTGAGTTCATTATATACTTTTTCATTATGCATAATATTTGAGTGTGCATAGGTTTTTTTTTTTACAGTATTCAGACCTGGGATCTAGATTCCTCTTTAGATATATCATTCAATGTTGTTTTTTTTCCAAATGCAAGGAGAGCTCACAGTCTTCTCACTAGGCAATCTCCACAAAAGCAAATGTTTAATAATAGTGATTAAATAAATGTGGAATAAATTTGGAATCTAATTCCAAAGTAATGAACAGTTAAAAACCATCAATCCTGTCCTTCTTTGGGATGGAGCCAGATGGTGACTTGGAAACTGCAGCTGGAATACACATTCTTTTCAAATCCACACAGCACATCCTCAAGGATAGACCACATGTTATTCCACAAAGACTTATCAACAAATTCAAAAGCATTGAAATCATCCCAAGTGTCTTCTCAGAACAGAGTGGAGTAAAGCTAACATTCAACAAAAAACAGAAAATTACTAAAAGTCACAGACTTTGGAAACTCACCAACATGCTGCTTAAGAACCACTGGGTCAGAGAAGCACTCAAGAAAGAAATTAAAATGTTCCTGGAAACATGAAAATGAAGACACAAGCTATCAAAATATTTGGGACACAGCTAAAGCAGTACTGAGAGGGACACTCATAGCCATACAATCACACATTAGAGAACAAGAAATAAACAACCTTACTGCACACCTTAAGGACTTAGAGGAAGAGGGTCAAAGGAATCCTAGTGCAACCAGAAGGACAGAAATCACTAAAATTAGAGCAGAAGTAAAATACATTGAAAATAAGAGAACCATACAAAAGATCACTGAAGCCAAATGTTGGTTCTTTGAAAAATTAAAACAAGATTGACAAAACCCTAGCCATATTTACTATAAAAAAGGAGGTGATTCAAATTAATAGAATTGTAAATGATAGAGGAGATATAACAACTGACACCACAGAAATCCAGAAAATCATGCAAAACTTCTATGAAGAACTATACACCACCAAGCTAGAGAATCTGGAAGAAATGGAAGAATTCCTAGAAACATATGTCCTTCCAAAACTAAACCAAGAAGAACTACAAAACTTAAATGCACCAATCACAAACAAAGAAATTGAAACAGTTATTAAAAGTCTTCCCAACAACAAAAGTCCTGGACCAGATGACTTTAAAAGCAAATTCTACAAAACCTTCAGGAAACAGTTAATACCTATAATCTAAAGTTGTTCCACAAGATCAAAGAAACAGAAACTCTCCCTTTCACCTTCTATGAAGCCAACATCACTCTGATACCAAAATCAGATACACAACAAAACAGGAAAACTACAGACCAATATCTCTGATGAACATAAATGCAAAAATATTAAACAAGATCTTGGCCAACTGGATAAAGCAATATATCAAAAAGATTGTTCATCACAACCAAGTGGTATTCATCCCAGGAATGCAAGGCTGGTTCAACATATGTAAGTCAATCAATGTCATTCGCCACATCAATAAAAACAAAGCCAAAAACCACATGATTATCTCAATAGATGCAGAGAAAGCCTTCGACAAAATCCAAAACCCATTCATGCTCAAAACACTACAAAAAATGGGAAAAATTGGAAATTCCTCAAGACAGTGGAATCCGTTGCCTCCAGGAGGAATGGATTTGTAGTGCCAGCACCAAGCCCCAGCCATAACCCTGGAGGTAAAGAAGATTAAAAAATTTAAAAAAAATTCTGTAGCTACACAATATTATCTGAGTCAATCCACCAAGAGAAATGGGTATGGTCATCTGATGAGAAGACCTTTGGGTTGAAGGACCTATGTGAATGCAGAACATGAGTTTCATCCTTCATGCTTTATTTACTTTTTGCTTATTTATTTTTAGATAGAGACATAAAGAGAAACTGAGAAAGGGGATATAGAGTGGCAGAGAGAGAGAGAGAGAGAGAGAGGACTGCAGCACTGCTTTACCACTCATGAAGCTTTCTCATTGCAGATAGGGATCAGGGACTTGAACTCAGGTCCTTGTGCACTGTAATGTGTGTGCTTAACCAGGTGCACCACAACCTGGCCTCTATAGCCTGAACTTTTGTGATTAATACTTAATATTTTCCTTTATGGAATTTTCTTTCTGATAAATGTCTTTGATCTTTCAGAGACTTGGTACCTGAGGATGTGAATGGCTCTAATTTATAAAAGTAAAACGATTGACTAATATTTAGTGTTCGCCTTGATACAGTTGCTCTTCCTAACCCTGAGGAAACCCCATTAGGGAGAATACTGCCCCAGAATCATGTACTCCATCCTTGTCTATGGCCTCCATATATAAAAAATGCACAAGTGAGAATTTGTGCTGTTTATATTTGGCATGTGTAATACTTTCCTCACCTTAAGTCTAGGGGAATCCAACTTTATGAAGGTAGAAACTGGTTTCACAAAGTGGAAAATGATTATGGCAGTTCCAGTGTTTAAAGTGGTGATAATCTATTCAAATTTTTATGTACTATAAGAGATATAGCTATAAGGGAATCTGAAATAATAGTTATAGTTGCATTATTTTGTGTAACAGAACCTGGCAATATCAAACATGATTTATCTATCAATGGAGAAATTTTAAAAGTGTAAATTAAATACATTTATCATTTAGATATAGTACTTTATAAATGTGTGTAACTGACACTGAGGAACATGTAAGTATCTAAATAATCACTTTACAAAGTAATTAAATCATGTAATTCTCTTTGGACTTTTCTATCATGATTTTTTTGGGCTAAATCAATATAAAGAATATTGAGATTTTAATTCATCTTTGATACTACTTAATTAAGTTGGTTATCATGTTGCTATAAATATCATAGCATTTTCTATAGCTTGTTGATTATCGGCATTTTGAAATGTAATTCAGGACCAGGTAAAAGAAATATGAATAACATAGTTGCTTTTAATATAATGCAATTAAAGACATTAATTGCAATTGAGAAGGGGATGTTAAACTAGTTTGGTATTTTAAATCAGGAGTATGGGAGGGGATGATGTGAGTTTGGATGATCTTTTATTAGTAACCTTCATTATTACTTGAGAAATCAATCCATATACCCAACTACAAACATTCACTCTGTAGGGAATGATAGACCAGTGTAAGCTAATTAAAACTAAAATTCTGTCTATGAAGGCAAGAATTTATTGTGAATATTAAACTAAGTGTCAAGTAGTGCTAGTGAAATGCCTCAGGGCTAATTCTGGTAACAAAAAAATTAAGTTGCATCACATTTTTCAATCCAAATGATTCATAAAGTTTACTTAGAATTCATCTTACAAAAGTTCTCACTTTTTAAACCTTTCACATTCATCTTCTCTAACCTGAGAATTGCCTTCTTTCCATCAAAGGCCAATATCTATTACTATCTAGGCTTATATGTCCATTACTATATATCTATCAACATCTATGTCTAACATTTGTCTGCTACAATTACTAACACCTCTGAGAGAATTGCTTATGGAAGTTAAGTATCTTGGTAGAATCAATTAGTTATTGGTAGAATCAATAAGCTTGGTTGCTGCTGTTTGTATATTTTGCTTTTGAGCATTTTTTTTCATGTGGTGTTGTATACTTGCATGAGGTCAGTGCCTAGTGACCCTTATCAGACCAACTTTCTCATTATTCTATTTTATAGATTAGTGCCAACCACGGAACTCAACTGGAAGCTAAGATCTCTAACAGTACTAGGTACAAACCCTACCCACCTAAATAACAATCCACTATTTCTGTTTTTTAACATTGCTTATATGCATAGTAGGAGGGGAAGACTATAGGGAGAGAAAGCACTTGTTCTTTGCTTTTAAAATGAGGGGCTTGGATCAGATCCAGAGGCTGGCAGAAATATTATTTCTTTTTAAATCAAGGTATCCTTATTCAAGAGCACTGATGATTTCTACATTTTAAAGTAGTGGAGTCAAAAGCAAACTTTTAAAAATTTAAAATCACAAATTGTCTTTTAAAAAATTAGGGATTACAGCTCACTGAGAGACTCACTATAAAAGACAGTCCTGTCTACATAGAAAAAAAATGTCCAGTCGGTATCTCATCAAATAGGACTCATTACTCATCATTAAGATAGACTACAAGTCTCCATTGTTTCAGTAATATAACCTCCCAGTACTGAGGGTGTTTTGGTCACATACTGTGACTAATTTTTTTTATTTATAAAAATGGAAATATTGACAAGACCATAAGGATATGAGGGGTACAATTCCACATAACTCCCACCACCAGAACTCTGTATCCCATCCCCTCCCCTGATAGCTTTCCTATTCTTTATCCCTCTGGGAGTATGGACCCAAGATCATTACGGGGTGCAGAAGGTGGAAGATCTGGCTTCTATAATTGCTTCCCTGCTGAACATGGTCATTAGCTGGTCAATCCATACTCCTAACCTGTGTCTCTCTCTCTAGTGGGACAGGGATCTAGGGAGGCAGGGCTTCAGGACACATTGGTGGGGTTTTTTGCCCAGGGAAGTCAGCTTGGCATTACTACTTTTTGTTCAGATTTGCTTGGTTAGCTTTGTTTTCTTAGACCTCCCCTGTGGGCTGGAGAGATAGTATAATGATTATGCAAGACTTTCATGCCTGAAGCTCTGAAGTCCCAGCTTCAATCTCCAGCACTACCATAAGCCAAGCTATGCATCACTCTGACAGAAAACAAACAAAACAGACCTTTCAGACTGTTTACCTGGCAAAAGCCACATTTAGGAATTTATGCCAACAACAATATGCTAGTAAAAATGCTTAACTGTGCCTTAAAAATTGTGTACTTTTCAATTAAAATTACATTTTAAAATAAAATACGCTAGTATTATGTAGGATTCTTCTTCATTATTTTTTAGAATATTAGGCATACAAGAGTATAATTAATCATCCATTGTATGATTTTGACAGGTAACATTAGACAAACTGCTTCTATTTACTTTGGCAAAAACAGATGATAAAATAGTAATTGATAAACCCTTTCTTTCTTAATATATATCTCCTTCCAAAAGTTAACTTCTTACTAAAATAAAAATATTAAAGGGAGGCTGTGGCACACCTGTTCAGTGCATGTTACCACGTGCAATGTTACCATTGTTCAAGCCCCTGGCCCTCACCTTCAGGAGGAAAGCTTCACAAGTGGTGAAGCAGTGCTGTAGGTGTCTGTCTCCCTCTCCTCTATCCTTTGCTCCCAATTTCTCCTTGTCCTATAAAAATAAATAAATAGAGTTTAAAAAAAAGAAACATTAAAGATATCCCCACTAAATGAAAAGTCAAACTAAGCCATAACAACCACTACTTTGTAAGTGAATATTAGCTAGGGTAATTAATAAAGGTATTTAGAAGTTAAAATTGTAGAAATAAAGTTATAAATCTATTACAAGTATCTGGAAAAATCCTATGATCTAAAGTAAAATCAAATAAATGAATTTAGGAAAATAGCAGTATGTAAAATAAACATTAAAATTGGAAACACCAATGTCAGGCAGTAGCGCAGCGGGTTAAGCACACATGTAGCAAAGCACAAGTACTAGCTAGAATCAGGATACTGGTTCAAGCCCCCCAGCTCCTCACATGCGGGGGTGTGGGGGATCACTTCACAAGTGGTGAAGCAGGTCTGCAGGTGTCTCTCTTTCTCTCCCCCTCTCTGTCTTCCCCTCCTCTCTCTATTTCTCTCTGTCCTATCCAACAACAACAACAAGGGCAACAAAATGGAAAAAATGGCCTCCAGAAGCAGTGGATTTGTAGTGCAGGCACCAAGCCCCAGCAGTAACACTGGAGGTTAAAAAAAAAAAGGAAACACCATATGCAAAAAATAAAAATTTTAAGAAATAATGGAGAAGGAAGATAGATAATTTCAGATTAAATGTTTAAAAGTAAGAAAATTTGTCAGATTGACAGAGCTCCAGATTATCTCACGTGCTTTATCATGAAACTGGGAGAGCAGGCACTCTGACACATCTGTAATGGTGAAGGTGCATTTTGCAACATTCAACATAAATGTACATGCACCACCCGTGAGACTGGCAGATGTGTTAAATAAGTTACACATATTGGTCCCCCTCTTTTCATAATCCATCAAGAAATCTTGTTCTCTGACAAACAGAAGTTCTGCGCGTTAGTTTGAAATAAGTTTTCTGAGAGTTTGAAATAAGTGTACTATAGAAATAGTTTCAAAAACTCACTAAAAAGTGGTCAAATAAAATTATAGCCTGTAAGGTGTACACTGGTCTGCCCAGCTCAAAATATATATAGACTTTTAATCATATTTACAGGAGTTTCCTAATTTGTTTCTTTCTGACATGAAAGAGGATTAAATAGAAATAAGTAGTAATAATGGAGGCAAAATAATTTTTAACATAATGTTCATAATTACAGCCATTACGTGTTTTGTGTTAATTTTAATTTTTTACTCTTTAAGGGAATGGCATATGTTTACCTCTACCTATAATTCTATAGAGGTAACTTTTTTAAAAATTTCTTTATTGGGGATTAATGTTTTACAGTCTATGGTAACTACGATAGTTTATAATAGAGCTCTTTGCTGTACCTATAATACAAATCTCTTTGTTCTTCTTTTTTCTTTTATATGAGTTGATGTTTCTCTCTGTGTCATGCTATCGTTATACAAGATTTTTTATCACTTGAACACTAGTTCTTTGTATGAGAGCCTTTATAACTATTTCAAACAATGTTTGTGTATAAATGTAAATCTTTCTTAGAAATACCTAGTGCATTCCTATAAAGACTTGCTATCTCACGTTGGTGTTCTTCCAAATACCAACTATTAATAATTAATTTGACTTGTTATGTTCCCACTGATGTAGGAGAACACAATAGATCAGAAATTCTACAGCCAGTCAATAGTTAAAATAAGTTGAAAAGTCCAGAAAACGAGTGTCACACCTCTTCTAACCAGTCACCATCTTTAATAGGACAAAAACACTGAAGGGTGGCTGTGACAAGGAATGGGGTCAAGAAGACATTGTGAAGGTGTAGTGGATTTCAGAATCAGAGCCAACTGATGGAATCAACAAGAAGGAACTTTATTAACATTAGTGGGCCACAGAAAGAGCTCGAGCTATTAAAGAATTCTGTGCCCTGAACAGAGGGGAGGTCCAGCTTATATAGAGGGTGCAGGCTGAGAGCAGGAAATGTCACACCACAGAAGCAGAGGCTGCAAGGTGAAGGGGGTGAGACTTGGACCCATTGCTCAGGGTCTGATTTTCTTAGTTACTGTTATAGTTACTGTTACCATTTCCTGCATAGCTGTGTCTGGGAAAGTTTAGCCTCAGGACTTAGCATCAGCATAAGGAACACGAACACCACAGTGTGTCTGAGAGGTGGGGAGGAGATGTACCTTTCTCAAGGTCTCCTGTCATCTGGGTTTTCTCCTTTTCTTATAGTTTACTTAGCTGACTCTCTTTGCCTTGGCATTCTCTTTTCTGCCTCAAAGGGTGCAGGATAGAAATCGCAAATGAAAACACAGAATACAAATACATTTGAATTCCTGACAAAGAAGAGTTAACTATTTTGTATAAAAATATCCCAAATACTCCTACCTGCAGGGGGAAAGCTTCACGAGTGGTGATGTAGAGCTACAGGTGTCTCTCTCTCTCTTTGCCTATCTCCCCTCCCCTCTCAATTTCTCTGTCTTTATTCAACAATAAATAAAAATAAATATCCCAAATACTGACAGGAGACATAATTATACTAAAAGTCTTCGTTGCTTGAAGTTCAAGTGTAACTAGTCATCTTGATTGTCTTCGTCCAGCCTACTTGGAGGAGTTCACACTTTGTGCTTTAAGTTCTGTCACCTACTGTCCAAAGGGGAGAAGATTGCAACCAACTCCATTTCAAGTCCAAAATGGGCGTGTGTGTTGGGGGTGGGGATAGGGGGTGGGGTTCCTGCAGTATCCAGTGGAGAATTGTTAGGAGAAGGACAAATGCAAAGAATTGGTTCACATCTGTCTAGAAAAATCTAGGGAGAATGAGAAATCAGACAACTATTTGTCAGTAGAAATGGTGTACCTTTGAAATCCATCTTCACTTCCAGAATTTATCAAGGCAGGGAATGGATGAGATTCTAGGGCCAGATAGTGATATATATGGTTGAGTGCACATGTTACAATGCTCAAGAATCCAAGTTCAAGTTTCCTGTCCCCACCTGTGGAGGGGAAGTTTCACAATCAATCAATCTATCTATCTATCTATCTATCTTACCCTTCCCCCAATTTCTTGCTGTTTCTATCATATAAAGAATAAATACATCAAATATACTTAAAATAAAATTAAGAAAAGAATAGGTGAGATATCTGTGACACTAACATGAGACAAATGGAACTGAAACAAAGACTAGAGTGGCTGTGATTTTTATCTAATAATCAAATAGGGCTCAGATAATATAATATAGAGAGACCGGAAAACCCAGACTAAAAAGAAGCAAGATGAAAGGGAGAGAATAGAACACATTCCCGAGTGCTGGAAAGCCCAAGTGAGAGAGGGATGGCATGGTACCTCTGAAGAACGGAGGAAAACATTCATAAAACAAAAGGACATTCGGGGGCCGTGCGGTAGTGCAGCGGGTTAAGCGCATATGGCGCAAAGCCCAAGGACCTATGTAGGGATCCTGGTTCTCCACCTGCAGGGGGGTAGCATCACAAGCGGTGAAGCAGGTCTGCAGGTGTCTTATCTTTTTCTCCCAGCCTCTATCTTCCCCTCCTCTCTCCATTTCTCTCTGTCCTATCCAACAACGACAACAACAACAATAAAAACCGCAACAACGATAGACAACAAGAGCAACAAAGGAAGAGAAATGGCCTTCAGGAGTGGATTCGTGGGGCAAGCAGTGGATTCGTGGGGCAGGCACAGAGCCCCAGCAATAACCCTGGAGGCACACAAAAAAAAAAGGAAATTCTCTTTGTT
The DNA here is from genome assembly GCF_950295315.1 of Erinaceus europaeus. Taxonomy (NCBI): domain Eukaryota; kingdom Metazoa; phylum Chordata; class Mammalia; order Eulipotyphla; family Erinaceidae; genus Erinaceus; species Erinaceus europaeus. Next base: position 57,342,064 of record NC_080179.1, on the reverse strand, counting down.
TTCTGCAACTCCTAGTTCACTTTTTTTTCCTTATTAATTTCAGATAGAAACAGAGAGGAAGGGAGGGAGAGAAGGACAAACTCCACAATGAAGTCTTCCTTGGTGCCATGAAAGGTAGAGAATGCTCAGAACCCAGACTGTCACACTTGGTAAAGCATGTCCAATCTCTCGTAAGCTGTCTCCTGGTCCCTAAAAAAGACATTTTGAAATCATCTGCCTCTACTAGTGTGTAGAAATCATAAATGGTACATGCATTGAAGTTGAAAGTATGTTTCTCTTTATCTTATTTATATATTTCAGATCTGGATGGACCTGCAGTAACACTAAGGGGTAAGGTGAAGATAAAAAATAGGATCTCACACATGAGTGTTCCATCAAAAAAGAGAAAAAGATGAGAAACTAGCAGGCCTATGGAGAAGTTACACTCTTCCTCCCTCCCCACTAAGATATGGTGGAAGACCATAGAATTTCCTCTATTCCCTGTCTTGATAAGTTCTGGGAGTGAAGACAGATTTCAAAGGTACATCATTTCTACTACCAAATAGTTGTCTGGTTCTCTGGCTTTGGTTAGCCTGATGAAGCCATTGATGTTGGCTGCCAACTAGTCCTTCTTTCCTCCTTCCCATTGCTCTTCCCTCCCATGTCCCCTCCTTCCCTCCCTTCCTCCTTCCTTAGAGACAGAGAAAAATCAAGAGGGAAGGGGGTAGAGAGAGAAGGAGAGACATACCTGTAGCCCTGCTTCATTGCTCATAAAACTCTTCCGCAGGGGGGGACCTGGTCCTGAACTGGATCCTTGTGCATAGTAATATGTGTTCTCTATAAGATGCACTAAGGCCAAGGGGATTGGGTGGGGGTGTGGGAGTCTGTTTTTCAGAACTCTCTGAAGACTGTTCCTAAGCTTGAATTAGACTACTTTCAGTTAACCAGACTGTCCAGTACATGTACTGTCAACCAGTGACTAGAAATAAAGAGACAGCAACCCAAGTTGTACAGTTGCAGGGATAAATCTTACGCAAGTGCCTAAAAATTATCACAACTGCATTAATTATCAAGGTGATTTTTAAAGTTAATAATAAAGGTGTTTTGATTACACGCTGTGAGTGGTGTTTGCTTGGAGTCTTAGTTAACTGTTCTTAATCTACAGACAGATTTTCTTGTTTTTGTTACTCTTCAGTTAGCTTTTTTTTTTTTTGGGGGGGGGGGAGGGTATTATTATTTTTTATTTGTTTTGCCAGAGCACTGATCAGCTCTGGCTTGTGGTGGTGCAGGGAACTGAACCTGTGCCCTTGGAACCTGAGGCATGGGAATCTTTTTGTATAAACTTTATGCTATCACCTCTGTTATGCAACTTTGACCTCTTATCAGTGTGTCTTCTGTTTTGCATTCTTTGGTGCATCAGAAAAACGAGTGAGTGGAATTCATCCTACTACTTTTTTGATGCAGAAATAAAAGAAACACCCTAGATTGGTTTGAGTCTCAAACTTCTCATTTCTCGCACTACTGTCTGACAAAGTATTCTTTTAAACATCAAACACTAATCAGGCTCCTCTGAGCTCTCTTTTATTTTTTATTGAGCTCATTAATAGTTTACACTACAATTGTTGGTACATGTGTAAATTTCCTCAGTTTTCTGTAAAACACTCTCACCCCCAGCCTAGGTCCTCTCGCACCATCACACCAGGACCTGAAAACTCCCCATTTAGCACCAGAGTCCTTTGCTTTGGTGCAATTCACCAAACCCAGTTCTGGTTCTACTTTGTTTCCTCTTACTGTTCTTAATTCTCAACTTCTGTCTGGTGAGATCATCTATATTCATCCTTCTTTTTCCAGTTTACCTCATTTAACATGATTCTCTCAAGCTTTAAAATTTTTTTTTTTCCCCATTGTGCTTCAACTTGTTTTTGAAAGTCTTGAACAAGTAGATAGTTTGTAACAGCTTATAGACACCACCCTATGGTGATCTTAGCCCCATACCACTGAAATGCCTGCGGGAACTCAAGACTATTTAGATAATTTACTGTTTGTTTCAGCTAATACCTAAAGGAAGTTTCCTTCCCTTTCTTTGGGGGTAAAAGTAGGAGTTAAATTTCAGTGAGTACAAGTTAGCAAATTCACTTGGGTTTCATGTGAACTAAATTTGGTTTCTTTAAATGTTCACTCTCCTGACTACACTGAGCCTTGTTCAACTAGCCTCTTTCATCCACCCTTTACAAACTAGTGAAAGGTAAGTTTAACTTTCTTTATTGAAAATATATTAATGATTAAAATCTGTCCTCCTGATTCTAATATCTGGCTTTATCTGACACTTCTTAATGCCATGTTTCACCCCCCCACCCCCCCGTAACAGAACAGAATTGAATTTAACAGTTTAATGCAACTTAATTTAGGCAAGTGTTAAGACAAACCAAAACAAAAACCTCTCAGAGAAAGATTACTAGATTTATAAAGAAAAAAAAAACCTAGCAAATAAGATTGCTTTACTGTTAAATAAAATCTAATACACTGTTTCAGATTGAGGAAGATTTCAGCTTCACTCACTTGGTGAATCACTTAGTGAATTAAATTTCCAGAAGGGAAGAGTAGGAATGCAGCATTTCCTTAACACAGTTGATTGCTGATCCCTTTCTTCTCCTCTCCCCTCCTCTTCCTCTCCCCTCCTCTTCCTCTCCTCTCCTCTCCTCTCCTCTCCTCTCCTCTCCTCTCCTCTCCTCTCCTCTCCTCTCCTCTCCTCTCCTCTCCTCTCCTCTCCTCTCCTCTCCCTTCCTCTCCCTTCCTTTCCCTTGCTATCCCCTTTTCTCCCCTTCTCTAGTCTCCCCTCCTCTAGTCTCCCTTCCTCTCCTCTCCTCTGCCCTCCTCTCCTCTGCCCTCCTCTCCTCTGCCCTCCTCTCCTCTCCTCTCCTCTCCTCTCCTCTCCTCTCCTCTCCTCTCCTCTCCTCTCCTCTCCTCTCCTCTCCTCTTCTCTCCTCTCCCTTCCTCTCCCTTCCTTTCCCTTCCTCTCCCCTTCTCTAGTCTCCCTTCCTCTCCTCTCCTCTCCTCTCCTCTCCTCTCCTCTCCTCTCCTCTCCTCTCCTCTCCTCTCCTCTCCTGTCCTCTCCTCTGTCCTTCTCTCCTCTCCTCTCCTCTCCTCTCCTCTCCTCTCCTCTCCTCTCCTCTCCTCTCCTCTCCTCTCCTCTCCTCTCCTCTCCTCTCCTCTGTCCTTCTCTCCTCTCCTCTGCCCTCCTCTCCTCTCCTCTCCTTTCCTCTCCTCTCCTCTGTCCTCCTCTCCTCTCCTCTCCCCTCCTCTTTCCCCTCCCATCCCCTCCCCTCCCCTCTCCTCTCTTCTCTGCTCGTCTTCTCAACCCTCCCCTCACCTCCTCTTTCCCCTCTCCTCTCCTCTCCTCTCCTCTCCTCTCCTCTCCTCTCCTCTCCTCTCCTCTCCTCTGTCCTTCTCTCCTCTCCTCTGCCCTCCTCTCCTCTCCTCTCCTCTGCCCTCCTCTCCTCTCCTCTCCTCTCCTCTGTCCTCCTCTCCTCTCCTCTCCCCTCCTCTTTCCCCTCCCATCCCCTCCCCTCCCCTCCCCTCCCCTCTCCTCTCTTCTCTGCTCCTCTTCTCAACCCTCCCCTCACCTCCTCTTTCTCCTCTCCTCTCCTCTCCTCTCCTCTCCTCTCCTCTCCTCTGTCCTCCTCTCCTCTCCTCTCCTCTCCTCTCCTCTCCTCTCCTCTCCTCTCCTCTCCTCTCCTCTCCCTTCCTCTCCCTTCCTTTCCCTTGCTCTCCCCTTTTCTCCCCTTCTCTAGTCTCCCCTCCTCTAGTCTCCCTTCCTCTCCTCTCCTCTGCCCTCCTCTCCTCTGCCCTCCTCTCCTCTGCCCTCCTCTCCTCTCCTCTCCTCTCCTCTCCTCTCCTCTCCTCTCCTCTCCTTTCTTTCCTCTCCCTTCCTCTCCCTTCCTTTCCCTTCCTCTCCCCTTCTCTAGTCTCCCTTCCTCTCCTCTCCTCTCCTCTCCTCTCCTCTCCTCTCCTCTCCTCTCCTCTCCTCTCCTCTCCTCTCCTCTCCTCTCCTCTCCTCTCCTCTCCTCTCCTCTCCTGTCCTCTCCTCTGTCCTTCTCTCCTCTCCTCTCCTCTCCTCTCCTCTCCTCTCCTCTCCTCTCCTCTCCTCTCCTCTCCTCTCCTCTCCTCTCCTCTCCTCTCCTCTCCTCTGTCCTTCTCTCCTCTCCTCTGCCCTCCTCTCCTCTCCTCTCCTCTCCTCTCCTCTCCTCTCCTCTCCTCTGTCCTCCTCTCCTCTCCTCTCCCCTCCTCTTTCCCCTCCCCTCCCCTCCCCTCCCCTCTCCTCTCTTCTCTGCTCCTCTTCTCAACCCTCCCCTCACCTCCTCTTTCCCCTCTCCTCTCCTCTCCTCTCCTCTCCTCTCCTCTCCTCTCCTCTCCTCTCCTCTCCTCTCCTCTCCTCTCCTCTCCTCTCCTCTGTCCTTCTCTCCTCTCCTCTGCCCTCCTCTCCTCTCCTCTCCTCTCCTCTGCCCTCCTCTCCTCTCCTCTCCTCTCCTCTCCTCTGTCCTCCTCTCCTCTCCTCTCCCCTCCTCTTTCCCCTCCCATCCCCTCCCCTCCCCTCCCCTCCCCTCCCCTCTCCTCTCTTCTCTGCTCCTCTTCTCAACCCTCCCCTCACCTCCTCTTTCTCCTCTCCTCTCCTCTCCTCTCCTCTCCTCTCCTCTCCTCTCCTCTCCTCTCCTCTTCTCACCCCTCCCCTCCTCTTTCCCCTCCCCTCCCTTCCCCTCCCCTCCCTCCCCTCCCCTCCCCTCTCCTCTCCTCTCCTCTCCTCTCCTCTCCTCTCCTCTCCTCTCCTCTCCTCTCCTCTTCCTTCCTTCTCCCCTCCCCTTTCCTATTGGCTTACAACTTCAAACCTACTATCTATGATTGTACTTAGAGCTTCTTATTCCTGTGATTTCTGGAAACATCAGATAAAACTTGTCTTAAAGGTCCTGGGAAGAGATCATAATGGTATGTAAATAACTTATGCCTGAGGCTCTGAGGTCTCCGTTGAATCTCTGGAACTGAACAGTGCTCTGGTGAAAATGAAAAAAAAAAAAAAAGCTTTCTCAAAGTGTGGGCTTTTACCAGTTTATCAGAATCATCACTATCTTTCCCTTACAAAGGCAAATTATTGGACCATGCCTCAAGGCTCAAGGCTCAAGGCTGCTCAATTGTTAAGGTTAGGGATGCTAATAAAGGTGGGAATTCTAATGAGATTCACCTGGAACCAGAGTGCACTAATAATGTCCACTGTCAGATTCCTTTCTGGAATCCACTACTGAAATCTTTCTTAAATATTTGCAGTGTTTTTGGAATTTTCATTTTCCTTTCCAAGGAATACACATAGGTCAGGGGAAGCAGAAATTTATGTTGGCTTTTGTTACACCCAGAGAAAAATGACAACAAAAAGTTAGTGATTAATTTTTCCTACTCAGCAGGTGCTAACTTTCCACTGTGTTTTTAAAGAAGAAACATTTATTCCTCTTACGTGATATTTTCAGGGGTGTTTTCTCACTGTGTGTTATTTGAAAATTAAATATAGTAATTCCTTTCAGCTACTCCTTAGCTTATTTCAACTAATTTCCATAATAATATAAAAGCATTTGACTGTATTTTTGAAACAGATTTGAATTGATTTATAACTTTATATTGAAGAAAGGTCAATTGAACTTTTACAGTTTTTTAAATATTTAACTGATATTTTTATTTTTACTAGATGGGATATATTATCTTTTAATATTTCTCCTTCTATTCTCCTCCTCCCTTTTCTCCTTCTTCTCTTCTGTTTTCTCCTTTCTCTCTCTCCTTCTGCTTCACAGGTTTGATTTCTCTGCCCAATGTAGAAAATAAGATAGAATTTGTTTCTCTTTATGTTGCTTTTGCTACACTCAGAGAAAAAAACAACAAAAAGTTAGTGATTATTTTTCCCATTCAGCAGGTGCTAATTTTTCACTGTTTTCTTTTTTATAAATATTTTTTATTTTAATATTTTATTTATTTTATTTTTGAGAGGCATGCAGAGAGAGAAAGAGACAGAAACAACAGAGCACTGCACACCTCTGGCTTATTGTGGTGTGGTGGACTGAACCAGGGACTTCAGAGCCTCAGGCATGAAAGTCTTTTTACATAACCATATGCTATATACTCCCCTCCTTTACTGTGTTCTTAAAGAAAAAACATTACTTCCTCCTAAGTGATATTTCCAGGGATGTCAACATAAAAGTCAATATAAGAGAAACATACATATTACAGTAAAGCATTTCCTAAAATATTAAGCATTTTTAATGAAATATTTTATTTCTAACTTTGTTAATTGTTTGCACCTCATTATAGACTATTTAAGAAAATATCTCCCAAGGTTCTATAGATTCTTACAGGCTGAAACAGTAAGAGGTGTGTTAGTTAATTTTGAATTAGTAGTAAAATAATGTATTTTTGGCTGGCCACGGTGCTCAAGCACAAGGACTACTGAACCAAATAAGTGCATATACAGCAGGCAAAGTTATAGCAAAGGTTGAGGTGCAGTAGAGTAAACAAGTGCTGGCAAGGCACTGTATTTATGCTTCTAGTGCTCAGGACTACACTATTCTCTTTTTGCTCAAGAAAACCACTTCTTCCTGTCTTATCTTAGGACTTTGGTGTTTTTTTTTGTATGCAGGGACTTACTGATTTCCTCAGTTTGCAGTGAATTTATCACCTTTTCTTTTTACCTTGTATGTAGGTCTAAGTATTATTCTTGCTCCTCTATCTGAATTGTTTATATTTGAGTCTGAATAGTCTACTTAGGACTTTCAAAGTAAAAAAAGAGTTAAATTCTGAACATTAAGGTGTAATGAGAGAGTCTACAGGATAATTTAAATACATCATTAACTAGCTAATATGACAAGAAGTTCCAATCAACCTTTATCAGTTGCATCTCTCTTCAATGACCCTTCAACCTACTTTCCTTTAAACTACTTTGAGCTGTAGAACTACTTTGTAAATTCTCCTGTGGAATGTAAATGACTTGCATTTTCAGTCACCCCCTGACAATTTTCATTCACTATTTAACAGGCAATTATCTGACCCATCCTGAGTTACAAATAACTCTCCAGGAGAATGGAGTGTCCTTTGAGTTCAATGAAGAGGTACAAATCCATATGCCAATAATATAACTGGTTTTAGTCCTTATAATTCTCTTTTTCTCCTTCAAGTTTCTTTACACAATTTTCTCTCCTGACTTTTTTGAGTGTAACATATCTATTAAAAACACATTTCTCAAGAATTTAGAAGACCACAATTGATTGAAATGTATTTCTTAGTGTCCCTAAGTCATTGCTTGATAAAATAATTCATGCCATCCCTTATAACCATGGAATGAATTTCTTATGTGGAAGAATAGCATAATAGGTGTAAAGTTTGAGCTCTCTCTCTCTCTCTCTCTCTCTCTCTCTTTTTCTACCTCTCTACTTCTCTTCTGTCTCCACCATCAAAATAAAAAAAAATTTTTTTGCAGTGTCTGAAGTTGAGCAGTAGTTTCAATTTTATTTCAGTATTTTCTTCATTCAGTTGAAGAGTTCATATTTTGGCAAAATACATATTAGAGGCCAGGTGGTGGTATATCCAGTTGAGTGCACACATTACAATGTGCAAAGACCCTAGTTTGAGGACCCCCACCACTACCACCTGTGGGGAAAATTGGTGCTAGGCCCTTCAAGAGCTTTGAAGCATGCATGCAGGACTCTCTCCCTCTTTCTCTCCCCCTCTCTCTCCTTCTCTCTCTCCCTCTCTCCTCAATTTCTGTCTTGTCAAATAAAATAGAAAAAAGGAAAAGCATAGTAAAGAACCATTTTTAGCTAAAATAACTTATTTTTAAATATTTATTTATTTATTCCCTTTTGTTGCCCTTTTTATTGTTATAGTTATTGTTGTTTTATTTTATTATTGTATTACTGATGTCATTGTTGGATAGGACAGAGAGAAATGGAGAGAGGAGGGGAAGACAGAAATGGGAAGAGAAAGATAGAGACCTGCACACCTGCTTCATTGCTTGTGAAGTTACTTCCCTGCAGGTAGGGAGCTGGGGGCTGGCACCAGGATCCTCACACTGATCCTTGGGCTTAGTGCCACCTGCGCTTAACCTGCTCTGCTACTGCCCAACTCCCACTAAAATGATTCCTAATAATGTCTTAAGTTATTCTTGTATTTGTAGAGATAACATTTTCTTCTATTATTTCCTCTAGGGATGTTTACTTCCCTTTCTTCTCTGTCTTCCTCTGATAGGCCAATTATTCGAATGTTACTTCTTTTGAGTTCATCCAATATGTCTCTGTTGTTGTTTTCAGTGTCTGTCAATCTCTCTCTCTTTTTATTTCTCTTTTACCTCTTTCTTAGTTTTCTCTAGCTCATATTCTGTCTGGACAATTCTGTTTTCTGGTTCTGTTAATCTTCTTTCCCTTCCCTCAGCTTCTTTCTTCATTTCAGTTATAGTATTAGCTTATTCTGCTAATTGTCCTTTTAGCTCAGCTGTTTCAGCTTTCAGTTTTCTTTTATTTATTTTTTAAAATATTTATTTATTTATTTCCTTTTGTTGCCCTTGTTGTTTTATTGTTGTAGTTATTATTGTTGTTATCGTCGTTGTTGTATAGGACAGAGAGAAACGGAGAGAGGAGGGGAAGACAGAGAGGAGGAGAGAAAGATAGACACCTGCAGACCTGCTTCACCGCCTGTGAAGCGACTCCCCTGCAGGTGGGGAGCCGGGGTTCGAACCAGGATCCTTAAGCCAGTCCTTGTGCTTTGCGCCACCTGCGCTTAACCCGCTGCGCTACAGCCCGACTCCGTGCTTTCAGTTTTCTAATTACCTTGAGGTAGCTTGTCTTTTCCTTGAGGGTCTTATCTGTTGTTTCCCTAATTCTGCTAGCCCTTTCCTCCGTAGTTGTCTTCATTTCTGTGATTATTGGGTTTATTATTGCTTGCATACTTTTCTTATCTATAGTTACTTCTGACTGATTTGGAGTTTCTTCTAGGCTCCTGTCCTGATTCAACTGTGGTAGAAGTTTTATTTGCTCGTGAATTAACCTTTTTTTTTTTAATTGATGTGGTTTGTATGTTTGTGTTCTGTCATTCTTCAGTTGTTGTGTTTTGAGTACAAGCCATGCAAACCTAAAGTCTTTTCACAAATGTAGTCACCAATCTCAGAAATAACAACAATAGCAACTGAAGCAAAGATTGATGCAGTCCAACCAATACCAGTTAGCCAAACAACACCTCCAGTCCAAGGGGGGAAAATAAGAAAGAAAAGGAAAGGAAAAAGAAGAGAAAGAGAAAAATACAAAGCAATAATAGACAATTATGCAAATGTACTGTCCACTATAAATTCTGGAGATTATGAGAGTAGAAAGGGAAGGAGAAAAGAGAGAGGGAGAGAGAGGGAGAGAGAGAGAGAACATTCTGAGTCACATTTCTTTCACAAAATAATTCACAAATGAGTGTCAGTGAATTCAGAAAACAAAAGAAGAAAGAAGAAGGGGAAAAAAGAAGAACAGTGAAAGGAAAGAGGTTTTTTGGTTTTTTTTTTAATTAGCAAGGAGGAGAGAAAAAGGAGGGTAGAGGGAAGAGGGAGAGAGAAGTTACTCTCACAATGGATAGCACACCCAGTCACCTATCAATGCAAAAAGCAACAATAGTTAATTTTGGTCAACCTTAGAAAGAGGGAAAAGGGACACATGTATATAGTAAAGTAATAATAAAATAAAATAGAGTAAAAAACCCTAAAGGTCAGTCTGCAGCTTGGACCTCTCCAGATTAGCTGAACACAGACTAGTCCCCTTCTAAACAAAGCAAAACAAACAATTATAAGAAATATATATATATATCTCCAGCTAGTCTTTCCCAGGCAGGGTTGAGGCTCTGATTGGTCAGGTATTCTGTCACTCAAATAGAGCTCCAGCCCCCTTCAGAGAGAGAGAGAGATAGAGAGAGAGATAACAAAGAAAGGCTTAGAATGGCATCCCTGCTGGACCAGGAATCTTGGTAAAGAAAGTAGCTACACAAGAAAGCCTGCTAAAAGCAGCTGGCCAGCCTGTGGGGCTGGTTTTGGGGTGGCTGCAAAGGATGAGTTCAGAAATAGTCAAGCCAAAGATTTTCCTTCCCTTTGTACTTTTTGGTCTCTGCCAGCCCAAGAGTGGGTGATAGGACTCTCTTTTGGTGTCACCATGACCACCCCTTGCTCTCCCTTACCACCTATGGTCAGAAATTCTTCCCTCTCCCGAGAATCCCAGGTTGAAAGATGATTTTCTCTGGAGCTCACACCAGGTGTTGTCTCCAGGTTGCCATCTTGGCTCCACCTTCCCTTTCTTTCTTTCTTTCTTCCTTTCTTTCTTTCTTTCTTTCTTTCTTTCTTTCTTTCTTTCTTTCTTTCTTTCTTTCTTCTTTCTTCCTTTCTTTCTTTTCTTTATTTCTCTATGAAGATATAAAAATAGTTTACTAGACAAATAGAGTCATCAATAAATGATACTTAAATAACTTTGTTTTTATATTTTTTTAAAAAGTCTAAATGTTTCCTTCACATGGTAATTTTATGGCTGGAGAACTAGCTGAATTGGTGGAGCATGGGACTTGCATGTCTGAGGCCTGCAGTTCCATCCTTGGTGCTGTGTTCTAGGAGTAGTGCTCTGGCTTCTTTCTCTATCATGCAAGACTACCTCATAGGAAATAAATAAAATAAATCTTTAAGTAATTAAATCTAATGATCCTGGGTCCATGCTCTCAGAGGGATACAGAATAGAAAGGCTTTCAATGGAGGGAATGAGATACAGAACTCTGGTGGTGAGAATTGTGTGGAATTGTAGCCCTCTTACCCTACAGTCTTGTTAATCATTATTAAATCAATAGTAAATACAAAAAATTAAATCAGGGGCCAGGCAGTGGTGCACCTGGCTAAGCGCTCACATCAAAGTGCGCAAGACCCAGGTTCAATCACCTGGTCCCCACCTGCAGAGTGAAAGCTTCATGAGTGGTGAAGCAGTGTTGCAGCTGTCTCTCTGTATCTCTCCCTCTCTGATTCCCTCTCCACTCTCAATTTATCTCTGTCCCTATGCAATTATAAAAAACCATAAAAAATTAAATTGACTTGGAAGGGATTACATAATTAAATATAAAGATACTACAAAACTTCAAGAAGAGATCATAGGAACAATATTTTTGAACTTGTTTTAGGTAAAATTTTCTTAAGCAGGACATAAGAGATGTGAAAAGAAAGAAAAGAAAGGCTGAAGTCTATAAATATGAACATTCTCAAAATTAAGGATTCTTTTTTGAAACTTGCCACTGAAAATAAGTAATGCATTATGATATTGATACTGAAGGGTTGGATGGTGGCACAGTCAAGTCAGCCACACACATTCCCATGCCTTAGGGCCCAGGTTCAAGCCTCAGTCTTTCTACCTTAGAGGAAAAGCTTATCAAGTGGTAAAATAATAATGCTAGTGTCTACTTCTTTCCCTCTTTATCTCTACTTACCCTATCAACTTCATCCTATCCTATCAAACAAAAATAAATTAAAAAAATAAGCAAAGAAACAATTGGCTTCCAGGATTAGTGTATTCATCATATAGGTACCAAATCCTAAAGATAACACTGTTGGAAATAAAAAGTAAATTAAGAGGGGGCCAGGTAATGGTGCACCTGGTTAAGCACTCAGATTACAATGTGAAATGATCCAGGTTCAAGCCCCTGGTCCCCACTTGCAGGGGAGAGCTTCACAAGTGATAAAGCAGGACTGCAGGTGTCTATCTCTTTTCTTCTCTCACCTCTCAATTTTTCTCTGTCTCTGTCCAAAAATAAATACATAAAAAGATATTTAAAAAAGTAAATTAAGATGACATTATGATACTTAGATACACACATACATGAACTTTCTAGAGTTCTATATCTGTATTTGATTCATAGTCATTGTAAAAATTTCAAACTATAAAATTGACAACTTCTGGGGCTCAGTGGTGGCACACTTGGTTAAATGCACATGTTACTCTGCACAAGTACCTGAGTTCAATCACTTGCTCCCCACCTTCAGGAGGAAAGCTTCATAAGCGGTGAAGCAGTGATGCAGGTGTCTATCTCTCTCTTCCTCCCTATCTTCCCCTCACTTTGAGTTTCTCTCTGTAGTATACAAAAAAATAAATTAAGTGAAAAGAGAAAACAAACAGCAATTAAAAAACAAGTTAAAAACATAAACTTCTTATTTACATACTTTGTGTTTATTGCATATAAGTTGTAACTTAATGATCATAGAATAGCAATGGAAAAAAAGAAACTTGTGTTATCTACACATACATTTGAAATTGAAGTTTCACTTGCTGTCATTTTATCTGATAGTGCTTAGATCCATATACTATAGAAAATAAGGTCTGTATGCCATGCTAGATTTGTGTGTAAAGCTCATGTTTTCTGGTGCATCATTTCATTATAAATGATGCACAAATGCTTCCCTATTTGCTTCAATCCCAGGTAGTTGACCTGGGATTGTAGCAAAGGTCCCAGGTTGAATTGACTTGAGATATTTAGAAATTGTTATCTCACAAACTAGAAGACCTTGATAGTTATGCTAATTATTCCTTCACTAACAAACTTTAGTAATTGGCACAGTCTGAAAATACTTTCTCTATACAATGCTCTACTGACTGCACTCAAGAAATTTCTCTTATCTGACCCCATGGATAGGAATCTAAAAAAATCCTGAGTAGGAGTAGTGAGGATGACCTTCAAAGCAATCTTTCTATTTTTTGTTAAAGGATCAGTGGGGAACTAAATGACTAGACCATATTTAGTTCATTCCTTTCCTCCTTCTTTTTCTCAAACAAGAGTTACAGGCCTGTGTGTTTGGGAGGTTGTGTATGTGTGTGTGGTAGTAAGCTACAGGGCTAGATTTACCTTCTTCTCTTAAAAGAGATGGACCATTCTGTAAATCACAATTCAATATATAGAATTCCAAAGTGGAGTTGTTTGTCATTTCATTTCTGGATTCCCATAGATTGTCAACTGGAGGAACATTCAGAGCAGTAAAACTGGCTCTTCCGGATTTAGAAATGTAGAGCCTTTAAAATTTATTTCCCATAACCAGTGTTTCATCATATTGGCATTCGACACAGTAGCAATGTCCTACTGAGAACTGACTTAACACAGCTGGGAACTGGATTAGATCACACATTTAGATTCTTCACAGCACAGCAATTCATATGTAGTTTCCCCAAATGAAACATCAGGGAAAATCAGTTCAGAAACAAACTGAACAAATTTCTTGTATTGAGATTGATGTCTCAAATATTCAGTTACCCTGATAACACACACATTGCATGCATTGGCTTGAATTCAGGGGTTTGTAAAACATTTGACTGACTTAAGATACTGTTCTGAGGCTGAATTATCACTTTGTGTTAGATTATAAATACCATCAGTAAGCTTGTTTAGAACACTTTGATGTAAGTAGTAAATACCCCCAATAGTCTACAGTTCCTAATTATTCAGATATTAATGGAGATGTGTTCTGTAGTGTGCATCCAACAAAATCCATTTGGACCTTATGTCTACTCCTGCTTGGCAGGTGTAGGTGCTATAAGCCACTTTAAGAGGCTCAGCAGCTATTAGCAATGACAAAACAGAGTGCCTCTCTTCCTAAATAAGTATTTAATAAGTATTACAAGATAATATACGTAGATTCTCAAAATTAATGAAAGTGTTAATCCACACTACATAATTTGCACTAAATTGGATACCACTTTTATGTTTGCCATGCTTATCTCTCTAGATATTTTGTCTTCCCAAGGATTTTTTATTTATTTTTGTTTTTTGTCATTACTGGGGCTGCTGGGTTTTCATTGCTTTGGGATATATATATTTCTAATGGAAAGACAAAGTGAGACATAGAAAGATAGAGACAGCAAAACCACAGGACAAAAGTACTCCCCAGTGCCATGCATTTGAGATTTGAATCTGAGTTGTGTGGATGGCAAAGCAGATGTGTCCCCAGGTGTGTATCTTGCTGAGTCCTCAAAGAAGCATTTTTAATCTTCTAGTGATCCTTCCATCCTTCATTCCTCCCTTCCTCCCTTCCTTCTTTCTTTCCCTTTCTCTCTTTCTTTCTTTCTATCTTAATTTTTTAATTTTTCTGTAGATAACTTAATGCTATGGCCATACTAAGTATACTGGAAATGGAGGATGGTTAATTACACATTGTGGTCAGTATCAACACATCAAATTTATGGTTTTCTGTCTTTCATAATTTGTTGATAGATCTACTGCAGTAGCCTTGTTTGTCCAATATGCACATTTTGCCATTACAGCTTTAAAATATGTCTTTATCTTTCATGATGGACTAACTCTAACTCTATTCTTTTTGAAACCACAGTTCTTCATTTAGCATATTTGTTTGGTTTACTTCTGAAGCTTATGTCTAGATCTTCCAGTCCTCTAACCCATGGTCTTCCTCACCCACCTTAATGAACAGACATACATTTTACTTGACTTCAGAGAGCTTTCTTCATATGTCAGCTGTATGACAGACACTGTGTTTTAAACACAGGTGGCTCAACGAGGACATGACTCCTTGACTCATTTTATAGTAAAATGAAATCAAACCCAGTTTTCGCAGAGAATTTAAACAGATAAATCTTACAACCACTACACTTTCTGTGGCAGGGCACCTTTGGCAATTCTAGAAAAGTAAGGTGAGTAGAGACGTCCTAAAGCACCAGAAACTATACAGACCTAAAAACGTGTGAAGTTGAGAGGTTACAGTGACTTCATAGACCAGAGAAAAAGGACCAAATAGGTTGAAAAAGTGAGGAGGAGGAGAATTGGAAGCAGCATAGCATGTGCAAATTTAGAGATGAGAGAGAGGTGAAATCAGGGTAGATCATGCAGGGGAAGGTAGAGTGAGTAAACGTTAGAAAAGCCAGTAGGTAAATTCAAGGTACAGAAACTATGGCTATTGATTTCCGTGATGTGAGCGGGAGGACTTGATGATCAAAAGTGTTTAGAGTGGAACATGTGCACCTATGGTTGGGGACTATTTTTAAGAATGGGACTTTGTAAAGTTAAATAAAATAGACTTATAGACAATCTCACTCACTATATATTATTTATAGTTTTGTGTAATCATAGATACTTAGAATATTTATAGGGTACATTGTATACAGTTTTATTTCAGGCTGAGTTTATTTTGTGTTATTTGTAAAGAACTAAGTTATTTCTCTCCACATCTGATATTGTTATAGACAGAAAAACAATGAAGGCTCAGAGGTCAGGCAATAGCGCAGCGGGTTAAACGTGCATGGTGCAAAACTCGAGGACTGGCGTAAGGATCCCAGTTTGAGCCCCCAGCTCCCCACCTGCAGGGGGATTGCTTCACAAGCGGTGAAGCAAGTCTGTAGGTGTCTATCTTTCTCTCCCCCGTTCTGTCTTACTCTCCTGTCTTCATTTCTCTCTGTCCTATCCAATAACAACGACAGCAATAACAACAATAGTAATAACCACAGGAACATTAAACAAGAGCAACAAAGGGGAGGGAAAAAAAGCCTCCAGGAGCAGTGGATTTGTGATGTAGGGGCAATAACCCTGGAGGCAAAAGCAAAACAAAACAAACAAACAAACAAAAAACAACATTGAAGGATCTACAAATTGAAGCCAAGGGCATGGACCTGTATCTACCTTGTAAGCTTTTATTTTTGCCTTAATTTCTAATTTCTTTAGATATAAAATGGAACCAATAAAATTTCCTCAAAGGGGTTTATAACACTTAGATTTTCTTACATATGTAAAACTAGAACAATGGAACACTGAAAGTATTCAGTGAATATACACTATAATTATTAGTAATATTTTCTGGAACGAATGTACCCAGACAAAATAGAACATCTCATTTCAAAGGAGTGATGGTAAGAAAACTTAGTTGTGTTACCAGAAAGATAATAGAGTGCTGTCTTATCTGTTATTTAGTTCAAATAAGAAAGAATTCCAATATATTAGATGCATTTAGATGATACACTAAGGAAGCTTATTTGATTGTTTGCTATATCAAAATTTGTAGATAAGCATTTATGAATCTTTATAACATAAATAATAAACCATGTTATTTTTCTCTAATGAAGAATCAGAGAACAGATAGTTCTGTTTTTCTTTATATTTTATTTTCATTTTAACTTTTTAGAGGCAGGGAGAGGGAGGGAGAGGTGAGGGGAGAAGAGAGGACACACACACACACACACACACAGAGAGAGAGAGAGAGAGAGAGAGAGAGAGAGAGAGAGAGAGACACCAACCACAGCACCAGAAGCTTCCTTGAATATGGTGGAGGTTGGGTTCAAAATCTGAGTCATGCACATGGCAAAGCAGTACAATCCAAGTGAACTATTTCACCAGCACAGCTCTATTCTTTGTTTGTTTGTCTTGTTTAATCTGAGAAATTTTTGAGCCAAATTCTAAAGAAAGATCAAAAAAGAAGAGGCCTTGCCAAAAAGGTTAAATTTTATGGTGAAAGCAGTGAAACCTTACCCACTGGAAATTCTATCATAAAAGTCCTTGTTCTTGTTGAATTGAAAATAAAGCCTTGAGTTTAAGAATAGTAGTAAAACACACAAATTACATTGTGGCTCTGAAAAGTGAAGTGCTTCTCATAATATGTATGAGAAGATCATAATGTATGCAACTCTGAAAGCACTGATTTAAGGTGGGGAAGAGTAAAATAGATTTGGAACAAAATGGCTTTTGACACATGCCATGTATCATTTACCAGAAAAATTCTAGTGCATGCATTAATGTGACAGGCATCCTCACTTGATTAACTAAAGTCAGTTAGTGAGTACATACAGTGAATCTGGTCCAGGTGCTTCCTTCAGGTGTAGAAGGAGAGAGAACGACAATAGGAGACTCAGAATAGTCACTTCTGAATCGGAGAAGTTAGCCAAGCAGAAACGTAGGTGAGCCGTGGAGCTTTAGATGACCGAGATCATGTATATAAAATTGGTTAGGCTGCCGAACACTCTCACGAGCTCAGCTAACAGTTTATTTATCGGCAGCGTTATGCTACTGCTTCTGGGTCTTCTTGCTTTATCAATAAAATAAAAGAATATCATCAAAACTGCCTTTACCTCTGAAAAGTGCAGTGATGGTAAGGAGAAGGAAAGTGCTTTGAGGCTTTAAGGAGAACGAATACTATTCAAAAGAATGTAATAGATATGTATTCTGTACTGTCTATGACAGACTCATTCTAGTACGTCCTGCTCTTCCTGCCTTAGTTGCACAAACCTCATTTGAACCCATCAACTTTATGGTTTTTCATGGGAACAAATCAGTGCTTTGCTCTCACCTTGTGAAGCCTTGGAAAGTGGTCTCCACATCCCCAGACTCAGAACTCGATTTGTCTCTCTACCTTTTCCGATAGCCTCGTGTTTCTCTTGGGGAAGCTTACTAGACAAACTAAATATGAGACAAGTCTACAGTTTTTACAGCGACAGAGCTGAAACCTTTTCTGCTATCATTCCTGTAGTCCATGGGGAAATATCTGAATTGGGATTGATTTTGTTGAAGAGATAGTCCACAGAGGAAGCTGAGTTCAAAAAATCTCTGCTAGAAAAGACTCATATTTAAGTTTCAGCAAATCTCAGAACTCATTCTACCAGAGCTATCTAATCTCTTGCCTCTTCAGTTACAAATTAAATTTCCCTTTGTCATGATTTCTTTGAAGTCTGTGTCAAATGACAAAGATGATGAAAGTCCATCATCAGCCTATTATCTTGCATTATAGAAAGCTAAGTCCCTTAAGCTAATTATTTTGATATGCATTCCAGAGGAAGTGATTTTTTGGTGATAAGCATTCCTTAGCTAGGGTGATACTGCTTTTGTTCTAATATGATACAATTAATTGGTGGTTCTCAAAGAAATTTTTTAACAATTACATATCTATAGCTATCTCTCCCTACCCATACACATGAAATTACATATTATGTATGTTATGTTTCATGTAATATATAGCATTTGCGCATATTAAACATTACATATTTATTCATTTATTATATGTAAATATGCATGACTATATATGTACACATATTTAAGATTAATATTGTGATAAATTATCCTATGACTATACACTGTTTCAACTTTGATTTTTATAACATCTATAGGATGTATTTACACTAGATAATCTTTTAGTTATTTTATGAGTAAAATGAAAATTTATAAATTTTATGATGTTTATGATAAATAGCATACAGTAAATAGTCTTATGCATATATCAATAGTCTGTTATTTACAATAGTTGTACAAGTTCTTTACTAAATCAATGTAGAAGATAACAAGTACAATTGAAATTCCATCACAAATATTTTCCTAAGTACTAGAAAGAAGTTCTGAGGAGATAGTGTAATGGTCATGCAAAAGACTTTTTTGCCTGAGACTCTGGAGATCCAAGGTTCTAATACTAGCACCGCTATAACCCCAAGTTAAGCAGTACTCTGGTCTTTCTCTATGTATCTCTCTCTCTCTCATTAAAAGAAAAATATATATTAGAGCTCTAAAGAAAACAAACCAGACTGATTTGAATAGGGTTTGCGACCTCTCCCACTAGTCTGTGTTTGTTGTATGTTGTGATTAGGTATGTGAAATCACCCGCAGAGTATGATTCATTACAGGGATAGGGTAGAATCCAGTCTTTTTCATTTATAAGTCCAAAAGCAGGAACTTTCCCATAGTTCACAGTCAATAAAAACGGGTGACCACATTGTTAAGGGCTTAGAGGAGTTGCAATCATCTTTACTTTCTCTTTTATTAGTAGTATTATTATTGGACTACTTCCAACAGCTACAAATACCAACAGCTGTCCATGCAAGCAAGAGTTCTTCTTACCCATTGTGTTAATATCGCGTTGTGTGGGGCAGCAGCCTTAGTCACCTCAAGTAAGCTATTGGAATCGATTTATATTTATGGCATTTGATTTACTAACAGCACACCTGAGGCCACAGGCTCCGTATGCATGCATAATTCATGCACATTCAGCATTTTAAACTCTACCTGGGGTTTACTTTAAAAAGTCACATTGATTTTGATTTAAAACCCTAAAGAATATGTAGAACCAAGCTGCTAGGTTGTTTTTATTAATAATATTTTATTCTTTAACACTGGTTAGGACGGTAATGATGACGAAGTCCTTGCTAAATCTTATGCTTGCCGTCTAAATTGTGTTCTAAGAAAATCCACTGGATTAGGGGCAGAGTTGGATATGTTTTAATTTTTTTATATATAATTTAGAGATAAATAGATTTTTTCTTAAAGTTTAGTAGCTACCTCATCCACTAATTTGCAAAGTCTGACTAGACTGATGTGAGTTATGAACACACAAAATCTTTAATACAATTTCATTGTTAACCCCAGGTAACACAGCCAAAGGACAGAGACCAGTATGAGAACACAATGTCTCATATTTTGGTTCTTTAGATTATAGTTTCTAGAAACCGGGATACAAATGATATATTAACAGATGCTATTTGGCCTTGATTTACTTTGGAAATACGCAGAAAGAAAGAAAAAGAGAGAGAAAGAAAAGAAAAAGGAAAGGAAGAAAGAAAGAGAAGAAAGAAGGAAGGAGGAAGGAAAGAAGAAGGAAGAAAGAAAGAGAAAGAAAGCAAGAGCTAGGGCAGCTTCATTTTATTCATCTGTGGTCTGGAAAAGGAATCTCAAGATCTGTTTCAGCTCTGCTCTTTATTCTCTTTGCTCCTTATCTGAGAGAGCAATGGAATACATTATAGGCCCTTGCTGGAAGAGATCTACTCAAATGTAGTTTTTCAAAAGAGAGGAAGAAGACAACTAGATTTACATTTTTAGTGCAGAAGGAAAAGCTTGTCCAGGGTAGTTTTATTTAAGTTAATTGCTAGTGAGATACCTTTTAGGGCTCTCTGGTCAGCTAAAAAGGCCTCCATGTTCAACAAAGGAGACTTTGAGGAATAGCTCTGCTTGGGGTTCAGGAATATATAAATGTTCCAGATAGCATCCAAGCTCAGCTATTTCCCAACCTTACTGGGGATGACAAATGATTGTGAGGCAGTGAGTGAGTACACACACAGCATTCTCCCTATGTGATGCCTTGTATAAGGCATAGGAAAATGGGGAATTTTTATTTGGATTTATCAGATGATAATCCTTAACACTCTTTAACCCTAACATATCACAATTTTTGATGAAATTTTAGATACTTATGCCCAAAATAAATTTTATGTTGTTCATTTCTTTTTATTTATTTATTTAAGAAGAGAGACATTAAGAAAACCGTAGGATAAGAGGGGTACAGCTCCACACAATTCCCACAACACCATCTCCATATCCCATCCCCTCCCCTGATAGCTTTCCCGTTCTCTGTCTCTCTGGGAATATGGACCCAGGGTTGTTGTGGGTTGCTATTGTTCATTTCTGTACTTCTTCTATATTCCAGTCATACACTCAAGGGCACCTTCATGAAATCTGTTGTACAGCTGCCATCCAAGAGATCACCTTTGACATAAAACTCTTCTTTAGCCTTGTGCATCCCATTCTTCAAGTCCCTTTAATTTTACTCCCTAAATGTCTCTCATGTCTATCAACTCTTTTATATCTCTGCAGACACCTATCAGATGTCACTAAGATTACTCTCTTGTCCTCCCAGCATTGCTCTTCAGTTCATTCTTCCTATTACTTCAAGAGTGGAATTATATGGAATTATACCCCTCTTGTCCTATAATCTTGTCAATACTTCCATTTTATAAATAAACAAACAAATTAATAAATAAATAAGAGCGAGCTCTTTAACACTAAAATTACTCTGATAGAAGTCATTGAAATCTCATCATCCTCTGGATAAATAAGACTAATTCTAACATGGCCCAATAGTTTTACCTGACCAAGTTCTTCAGATTCATCTTATACTACTTTTACCATGTTCAGTGTCCCAGTCTCAAAAGTCAAGTTATTTGAGTCACACTTAATTTGCTTCTTTCTTCTTCAAAGCCTCTATCCATGGGTGCCTTCTTGCCACAGTTGTCTCTTCCATGCCCTTGTCTGGTTAATTTCTATTTATTTTCAGATTTCTTACTCCAATGTCACTTCCTTGGGGAAGCAGTCTGGCATGGGGTGAATGCTTGTGTGTCCCCAAATTCATATATTGCAGCTCTACCCTCAAAAGTCAGGTTACTAGAAAGTAGTGGGGCATTTAAAAAAGTAATGACTTTTAAATGTGATCATAAGAATACAGTGTCGTGTTGGGAATAGTGCCATTACAAAACAAGAAAGAAACAACAGGGTTTATTCCTTTGATTTATAAGAATATGAAAAGAAGTCAGCCATCTGCAAAGCAGGAAGTGAGTCCTAACTAAGAATTATACTTGTGGGTTCCTTAATCTTGGACTTTCTAGTCTCCAAGCCTGAGAAATGAATGAATATTATTTTGGCTACCCAGGCTCTATGGTACTTTGTCATCAACAGTCTGAATGACTGAAAAAAATTATTTGAGTCTCTAGGTTAGACTAACTTTTATTTTCTCCTCTTATGGTGGTTCATGGATTTTCTTTGTGACTATGACCACAGCCTATACTGTGTGTGACCCTCAACAATAACCTTAGAAGTTAAAAAGAAGGAGGAGGAGGAGGGGGAAAGGAACCTGAATAAATACTTCCTCTAAGTTCAAGTTTCAAGCTCATTGTTAAAGCCTCTAACAGAATACTCATTCTGCAGTTAACAATAAATGCCTGTAATGAAATAAAGAAATTCTATGTAGTAAATCCATTGATTCATGGCATGTTTATAGTGTAAGTGTTTCTATAAACAATTCTGAATTATAAGAACCAGACTTGCTAAAACATTATAATTTCCTTTTCCTTCTTTCTTTCTTTCTTTTTTTTTTTTGCATAATTCCTACACCTACATTTTCAACCTTGTAGAGAGGCAAAGTGAGATTGTAAACAGAAAGAGACAGAGGGAGAGGCATCTCAGTACTGGGACTTTTTTTTTTCTTTATTGGGAGATTAGTGTTTTACAGTTGATAGTAAATACAATAGTTTGCACATGCATAACATTTCCCAGTTTTCCATATAACAATACAACCTCCACTAGGTCCATCCTGTTACAGGACCTGAACTCCCCCCCCCCACACACACATTACTTTGGTGCAATACATGCACTGGAACTTTCATCAATGTCATTACATTCCCATTTAGTACTGGAGCTTGAAACTGAGAGACAAATATGACAAAGCACACACCCTACCTGATGAGCTATCTTCTGGTCCCAAAACACTAGACATTCAAATAGCTTATTACCATTAGTGTAATTTTAAAAATTTTCTGCCAAGTAAGTGAATGCCACTTTCACCTCAGAAAAGGAACATTTTCTCAAAATAGTCATTATAATCTAGACTTTTCCTTTAAAAATATAAATGTATAAAATTATTAATTTTACCTCTATGCCTGTCTTCATAGTTGTTCA
This sequence comes from Erinaceus europaeus, assembly GCF_950295315.1. Classification (NCBI taxonomy): domain Eukaryota; kingdom Metazoa; phylum Chordata; class Mammalia; order Eulipotyphla; family Erinaceidae; genus Erinaceus; species Erinaceus europaeus. Next base: position 57,319,594 of record NC_080179.1, on the reverse strand, counting down.
TTCTTTGAGGGTGAAAGGGTCTTGAAACTTCAACCTGCTGGAAAATTATTAGAAGAAATAGAGGCAGGAGGATTAATAAAAAGAATTGATTTATTTCCTGATAGAAGGAACAAGTCTCATTTTATTGACAGGCAAATCTTGATTGAATGAGGGGAAATTATATAAATTTAACTTTCAATTCAATTGCAAAAGAACTTTTTAAACATTACACAATGCTTATTCAGCAGTGAGATGAGGATCTTCCAAAGTCTACATAAAGTTGTCTACATAAAGCTTCCTCCTTGGCTTGGAATTATAGAATTAAATAGACTTATAGGACTTTGTATATTACCTAAAAGTTTGTCCTTTTGTGAATACAAGTTTTCTTGAAGAACTCTGTCTTGTTGGGGCATGAGCATAATTAGCAGATGGCTGACTTCAGTCTGACTAGCATACTACAGACTTAGGCAAACACACAAGGGATTGTGGGTGGATAGCAAATAGCTCTTGGTTCCTGCACCCTCTCTGTCCCTGCTGCCCTTGCCTGCTCTCCTTTTCCCAGGGGCCACCAGCTGCTTTCCCCAGTACTGGAACATGTGTAGCCAAGTATTGGTAGCTCATCTAAAAGACTCATGGCTCCTACCATTATGACTAGCCAATCTTTGTCCCTTTGCCTATTTTGCTGTACCTGAATAACCATGATGTCAATAAATCTCCCATTTGCTAATCCCCAGACAAAGCCACATGAAATTTTTATTTTTTAATTACAATATGTCTAATTGACCAAGTTCAGTTTCTGCATGTATTGAATCCACATTTCTGGGAGTAACTAACCCTTGACTCTAGGGAAAGAAAAATATACCTTAAAGAAATCAAAAGCAACATTTTAAAGTTCAATTTAAGAAGCATTAGTATATAGTAAAATTCATGACATTTTAGAAAAACTGACTATTTTACAATTAGCTGCTAATATAGCAGACAGGCCCTGCATTTCCTATCTTGTTATTTTGCCAATATTCGATTATAGTGAAACAATTCACAAGCAGGTTAGCTTTCTGCTTTTAATGAGCTGGATGTGCTTTCTAATAGAACTACTAAATTGGTGCTAAATTGCAAGTTGGGGATGTATTATTATGAGATTTTATCTTCTTTCTGTTTTTTTTTTTTCACCACAGAGAAGAAATTTGAATTTATTTCAAGTAGAATAATAAAAAATGACTTAGTAACTTCTTTTTGGAATTAGAGACAGAACACCTTATGCAATGGGTCCAGTGCTTTGGAGTTGATGAAATAGTTCACTAGAATAGTGTGCTGCTCTGCCATGTGCATACCTAGGTTTGAGCCTGGCCCCTAGCACAAAAAAGGAAGCTTCAGTGCTGTGGTCTCTTCCACTTTCTCTGTTTCTATCACAAAGAAATAAAGAAAGAAAGGAAGGAAGGAAGAAAGAGAAATGAAGGAAGAAAGAAAGAGAAAGAAATGAGGGAAGGAAGGAGGGAGGGAGGGAAGAAAAGGAGGGGAAAGAAGAAAAGAGAAGAGATGGAGAAGTTAGGGGAGGGGAGGAGAGAAGAAGATAAATAATTATTTTTCTGTAAGGATTCATGTCCCCTTTCTGTCAGGCATTATTTAGATCCCACGGAAGTGAATGGAAGGGTAGACTATATAAATGACTAGTTTGAGGAGTTTTGGGTCACCTTGCAAAAGAATTCACAGGGAAGACCGTAGGGAATTCCTTGGAAAGGAATATAGATTGATTTATTTATTTTAGAAAAGTCACTCACTAAATGCAGTTTGGACTTGATGTCAGTAAATGAAAAGAAGGTGTAGGGAATGTACTCAGTTAAGGAAAGGTAAATAGTGCCAAATAAGGATATGTGTAGGAAACTTAAAGAGAAAGTATATCCCCTAGAGAGGAAAAGTGGGCCAGGAGTAAACCTCCTTTAAATTAATATTAAATTAATTTTGTGGCTTTCCAGATGAGTTAGTTAATCTAAGTCTTAAATACAACCACTGGCTTAGAAATACTTTCTCCAGAATTTTTTTTTTCCTAGCTAAGAATTTTACTATGTGTCGGTGTTGGGAGAAATTAGTCTATAATATTATACTCTAGGTCTTCACTCCTGGTTTTTACAACTGATGGTCATCACTTATGTAGGGTAGTTCTTCAGAGGCAAGCTAATAGAGACTCTGTCCCTCGATGGGAAGGAGAGTGGTGCACCTGCGTGAGAGCCCAGACAGCTGCACACGGGACTGGGTGTCTACAAACAGAAACAATAGCTAGTTTCACTTTTTTATTGCCCGGTTCCTCACTCTTGTTCTTGTAGCTCTCATAAGCAGATCCTCTCTCAAGGTTGTAGCCAAATCACCCACAGATCTCTTCTTCCACATTCCCTTTGATGCCTCCTATTCATCAAATGAAATCTCATCCTCTCATCTTGGCATGTTCCTCACTCTCCAAGTTCTCTAACATTAAAACACAAGTCAATTGTCCTGGGGAAAACCCCTTTAACTGATATTTATTTGGAACCAAAAGCAAGGACTATTAAGCTGTAATTTTTTTGTTCCTTCTCCTTTTCACCAACTGTGATAAAGGAGAAACTCCTCATTGCGTTAATGTAGTCGTGCCACACACCATTAGGAATATACATTTTTTTCCCCATGGCCTACATCACTTTCTAGCAGTGAAATGCTTTTCATTGGATAAATTGCATTATATATGGAAGTGCATCACTCCTTCCATGATGCACAAGACTCCCCCCTCTCAGTATTTATATCATCAGAAAGAAGCACTTTACATCCCACTGGAAGTCGTTAAATGTTGGGAGAGCAGAAATAAAGGGACATTCATTGCAGATGTCCATACTGTAATCCCATTTCACAACAGTGTGTGCCTATCTTTATGTCCTCATCAAGAGCAAGAAAGGCAGACTGCTGCTACCTAAGGTAGCTGCACTCTAAAACTATGCAGATGGCTACTCAATGGAGACTAATCAACTTCATACTCATGTTTGTGGTGACAGAAGTTGATTTTTCATGTTGAGGGAAATAGTTCATTTCACTGTCACTGCTAAAGCACCGAGAAGAATTTAAAGCCCAAAGTAAGCAGCATCAAATGTACATTCATAGAAAGACAGTTTTCTCATTTTGAGGAAAAGATGGATCTACCTTTTGTGAGGAAGGTAGACTTGGGAGAAGACAACAAGAATCATAAGGAAAGATGTATAACACTAGAAGTAAAGCAATTTCTCAGAAAGAAGTTTATTTTACTGCTCCCCCCCAGCATTGTTTTCTTCCTTCTTGTTTTAGCTATGATTTGTTGTTACATCCGATGATGCATTTCCCTTTTAATTTTCTTTTTTTTTTAATTTTTTATATTTATTTTATTTATTTTTTCCCTTTTGTTGCCCTTGTTATTTTATTGTTGTAGTTATTACTGTTGTTATTGTTGTTGGATAGGACAGAGAGAAATGGAGAGAGGGAGGGGAAGACAGAGAGGAGGAGAGAAAGATAGACACCTGCAGACCTGCTTCACCGCCTGTGAAGCGACTCCCCTGCAGGTGGGGAGCCGGGATCCTTATGCCGGTCTTTGTGCCTTGCGCCACCTGCGCTTAGCCCGCTGCACTACAGCCCGACTCCCCCCTTTTAATTTTCATGCTCTCTTTTCTCTTTTCTTCTGCCAACTCTTAGTTTGAACATACTTTGAGATTCAGTTTCAGTGACAGTCCACGTGTCCATTTAGTAACTCACTTCTATCCTATCAATACCCTTGATAACTTTTATCTATTCTCACACTAGTGCCTTTTAGGTCACCTTTTGTGAGTTGATGGTTAATTCTATGAACTTAGAATCTTTTAGATGTTAAGGACAGCATTTACTTCTGTACATCTAGTATATCCTAGAGTGTAGCTCATTTTAATCTGCTGTATCACTGTATTGCATAGTTTAAAAGTGTATTTTACACATATTTCTTTCTTTCTTTTTTAAATGTTTCTATTTATTTACTTATTCCCTTTTGTTGTTTTTTACTGTTGTAGTTATTATTGTTGTTGTTATTGATGTTGTTGGATAGGACAGAGAGAAGTGAAGAGAGGAAGGGAAGACAGAAAGGGGGAGAGAAAGATAGACACCTGCAGACCTGCTTCACTGCTTGTGGGGAGCCACCTGCAGGTGGGGATCCGGGGGCTCAAACCAGGATTCTTATGCTGGTCCCTGCACTTAAACTGCTGTGCTACCACCCAACTCCCTATACAAACTTATATCTAAGAACAGTGAGAGACAGATCCACAGGACATGTGCAATTGCACTCATATCAAAGCACCACATTTTATTAATATCAGGTCTCCACAGATGTTAAGCAAATTCATTTGTCTATCTCATAGTCAATCAGTTGACTAAATGGCTGAGGCTACACACATATCATTTGTATATCAAATATACATATGGAAATATTGAGGATAGAGTTTACTCATAATCTCTGGACACATTCCACAAATGACTTTCTCTGCTATTCACAATCATGAAGCAAAGAAGATTGTGTTCCTAGCTGTGTCCACTCTGAGTCTACAGCTACACCACCCTGAACATGCCTGATCTCCTAGGTATCCACTCTGACAGCTACTGGGGAAGTAAAAACATTATGTTTGTCACCCATTGAAACTTACAGTTTAAACATAAAGACTGAAATAATTCCTGCAAAAGAAAAATGTGTAGATGCATTGCGGTGAATTGAGCTAATGGGTGTGGTGGGAGATGAATGATGTTAAATAGTGTGTGTCCCAGAGAAAGGTGAGATTTCCTGGGGCTGACACATCTGTAGAAGCTCATTGTAAATGTGTTTTTATTACATTTATTTATTTATTTATTTATTTATTTATTTATTTATTTTTAAATAGAGACAATCATAAATCGAGAGGGAAAGGGGGATATGGAGAGGAAGCAAGACACCTGCAGACCTGCTTCACCACTCGTGAAGCTTCCTCTTGCAGTTGGGGAGCAGGGTCTGAACCCTGGTCCTTGACCCCTGTAACATGTGCGCTCAACCAGCTATGCCACCATCTGCTCCTGCATTGTAAACTTTTAGTAAGTTTATTTTGAAATGTCCAATAAAAGACTGGATTTTATGTTTAACAAAAGATAACCTCTTACATCTAAACTATTTTTTCTTATATATTTTTCTTATATAATTGCATTTAATTCTTACAACTCCTAGATTGAGGAGGAAGGCTTTTATTGTCCCTACTCCACAAATGAAGAGCCACAACTTGCCACAATACAAGTCTGTACTTGGTAGAGTGTCAAATGCTAATCTGGACTTCTGGCCCAGTGACTGACTATTTCTCCACCAACACCAGCTCTAAGCTGAATGTCTTCACTGGAAAAGTGAGCTGATGCTCCTTGAACATAAAAGCATGAGCAGTGAGATTTAGTTAAATTATTCTAAAAGTTAATGCTTAATAAAAGACAAGTAAAAATAATTTAAGACTTTTGATGTACTTCTTTATTCACTAAACATAAAGGTACAAGAATCTAAGATTAATATTTCCAAACTGAAATTGACTAGCTCATTATTCCAACACACAGATATATATATTCTAGATCTCAATAACTTGTGTAATTACAATTACTACCAAAATTAAAATGCTTTGGGAGTCAACAAGGTAACTCACCTGGATAGTGTACCTGCTTTGTTGTGCACACTACACAGGTGGGACTGAATCCCCTTATGGAGGAAGCCTCAGTGATATGGTAGCTCTCCCTCTCTGTCTCTCTGTTTCTGTCTTTCTATCTGAAAAAAATTCAGCTCAGAGTAGAGAAGTCCCAGTCACAATAACAGCAAAAAACTATTTCTGAAAGTAACAGTTGTTGACTTAGCTGACATTATATCAACCTTCATACATTTTTGGCTGAATTTCAGAGTTTCATCTCATACATTAAAAATAATGTTGCACTGTAATAAATGTCATAACTTGTCTATGAATGTAATGAAGACTGTTTCTTTTTTTTGTGACAGCACAAAATTTTATTTTTATTTTTTTCTATTTATTTTGGATGGAGACAGACATGGAGAGGGGAGATAGAAAGGGAAAGAGACACAGAGACACCTACAGCCCTGCCTCACTGCCTGTGAAGCTTCCTCCCTGCAGGTGGGGACCAGGGGCTTGAACCAGGGTCTTGAACACTGTCATGTGTGTGTTCAACCAGGTGCACCACCGCCTGGCCATCCTGTTTCTTTTACTTTCAAGAAATTTACAATTTCTGTGACTTTTCTACAATATATATACATATCTTTTAAAATCATGCTGCATTTGTTTTATAACTCATAATTGAAAACATTTTATTTTATGTAATTTACCCTTCATTTTATTGTTGTTGCATATGTTATTGTGTTAGCTTCAGAAATAAAGTGCTATACAGGTAAATAATGAACTTCCTTCTGTAATCTCAGTTTGGTACAGAGAATAACCGAGCCATTTTCACTGAGTAAAGAATATGGATAGAAATAAGAGAGGTTTTTGGATGGGCCGGATATGATTAAAAGTACCATAACTATAATGCAATTTACTTTGAAGTATTAGACATAATATGATTTATTAAAGATCCAAATGAACTGTGTTTTAGAGGTTTATATCCTCAAGTCTGCCTGTGATAAAGATTGAATTGTAAGGCTCATGTAATTTGCTTTATAGTCATAGCCGGTAGACAATTAAAAGTAGAATCCATTTATTTTCCATAAGTAATGATGTCTATCTGAATGAAAGAATGCCTACATTTCTGTTAAATAAACATGTATTTTCACTAAATAAATCTGATCTGTATGGATCAGGCAATTAACAAGCCTCTGCTGTGTTCAGAAAATCCTTGGTATTTAAATTATTATTTGTTTTATTCTTTCAGTTATAGGAATAAAAATAAATTTGTGTTATCTAAGCTGATCTATATGTTTCAGAGACAAATGTGAGTCTTCTACTTTGGGTTTATATGATACAAATGTATTTTAGTGATTCTGAGCAAATAGCAAATATACTAAGTTGTAGCCGAAGCTTATTAAAACCCAAGAATCTCAGTGGATGGTTTTAGATCTAGCACTTGTGTCTTCCTTTATAGAAAAAGCTATGATTTTTAGTTATTTTGTCATAGAGAATATTATGGAACTCTTTTATGTTTCTGGACAACAGTCTGATTTTATGTGGTAGACGAGTTTACCCAGAGACATATTAAAAACCTGGATATGATGTATTGTTCTGGAAAGAATAATGGCATACTAGTAGTCCCTAACCTCATCTAGTTTTGGTACTTCTGCTAATTCTTAAATTTCATTTCCTCCTCCTTGTCTTCCCCTCCTCTCTCAATTTCTGTCTGTCCCATCCAACAACAACAACAGCAATAACAACAACAATGATAAATAACAAAGGCAACAAAAGGGGGAAAAGATAGCCTCTAAGTCCCAGTGATAACCCTGGAGACAAAAAATAAATAAATAAATTCAAATTCTTTATATGGAAAGTGATAGTTTTGCTATACTCTCTAACTCACAGAAATAATGTAAAAATACAAATTAGCTTATAAATGTGGAATATTTTTCAAGTGGTTTCTAAATATACTAATATACACATTTTATGAAGTTAGGCCACTGAATAAACAAGATAGACTTTCTCGTCTTAGTGACTAGAATAATTTATCTTCAATCAAGTATTTAATAATAGCAACTAAGTGCCTTTTGAGAAGGTCAAATAGGTATTAGATATTGTAACTTTTTGTATAGAAGGCATAGATAAAGAAGTTAGGCAAAAATGTAAATAAAATACTTAGATTAAAATATGAATTAGCATTTTCATATGTAGAAAACATATAGCATTGCAAAAAGACAAGATTATGCATGTTGAGTTCAGAAAAGAGAAATATCATCTGGTGTAAGCATGGTGGACGCACCTGCAGTACTGCTCTACCACTTGTGAAACGCCCCGCGCTGCTGATGGAGAACTAGGACTTGAACAGGGGTCCTCCTGAATGGTAACTTGTGTTCTCTACTGGGTACAGCATTAGTACCCAGAAGGCTATTTTTTTTTCTGTGGAGAAAAGGTAAAATTAAGGTGAGCTCAAGAAAAGTGTAATTATCAAGAAAAACAAGGAAACAAAGCATAAGACTTACTTTACCAGTGGTCAGTTATCCATCTCGTCCAGAGGGAATACTTCATTATGTAAGACAATTCATTCTTGGACAAAGGTTAGACACTATGAGTCTCCCACAGTCCTTTCTCTCATGTGTAATTCTGAAAACAATAATAAAATATTTAATCCTCATTCATTTCTGCTATGCCTACTGGACCAGTGTTCTCCATCTATCCCAAATCTCAGCTTTTATCCTACTAGTAAGTCATCCATGACAACAAACAGGTCCAAATTACTTGTTGTCTGCCTGCTTGATTGATAGCAGAAAATCCCTCTCAGGTGGCTAAACAAACAGAACTTTTCTAGCACACATGTTGGTGAGCAGGGATGGGCGAGCAGTATATTCCACCGGCACTCCAGCTGATTGGATAGTAGCAGCTGGGAGAGGACAAGGAATCCAAAGAGGATAAAGGAAGCAGAGTCAGGAGGAGTGAAAGTCTCTCCCCAATTGTAATTATTTAAAATACTGCCAGTTTCCAAGTATCTCTGATCCTTCTATGTATAACTACTGCAGTGACTGTTAAATTTTTATTCTCTTACTTTTAAAGATTTATTTATTTACTTATTTTTATGAGAGAGAGGAAATCATAGCACCGCTAAACTCAGGCATAAGTATGGGAGACTGAACCTGGAGCCTCTAAGGCTTCAGGCAGGAAAGTCTTGTGCTGTACACTGTCTTTCTGGTACTTAGTTTTTATATACTTTGGAGTAACTAAAAGTTTGAGCTAGAAGGAATGTGGGAAAAATTATCAACTCCATATGTCCATCCATCCATCCATCCGTCCATCCCTCCACCCATCCCTCCACCCATCCATCCATCATCCATCATCCATCCATCCATCCATCCATCCATCCATCCATCCATCCATCCATCCATCCCACTGATACTTATTTTATGGTTAATTGTTTCCAGTCACCCCAGATTTAAATTAGACGTGAGTTTGTCTCCAGGAGCATAAACAACATTGGGACATATGCATCAATAAATAGGCATGCATTAAACAAAACCTGGTAATGCTTGTACAGTGATGGAGTCATATAGTTTTTTTTTTTGATGCCCAGGAAAGAACAATCTTAATAGGCTGATAGTAGAAACCTTCTTCTTCTCCTTCTCCTTCTTCTTTTTCTCCTTCTCTTTTCCTTCCCCCTCTCCTTCTCCTTCTCCTTCTCCTTCCCCTCCCCCCCCCCCTCCTCCTCCTCCTCCTCCTCCTCCCCTTTCTCCTCCTCCTCCTCCTCCTCTTCCTCTTCCTCCTCCTCCTCCTCCTCCTCCTTCTTTTTCATTAATGGTTTACAGTGCAGTAACTGGGTGCAATTTCTCACCCCCTTGTGAAAGTTCTCTGAAGAATATACTCCCCTACAACCAGGACCTCAAGGTTCTCTTCATCCTCTCCTGTCCCCTCCTTCCCAAGAGTCCTTTACTGTGAAGCAATGCATCTTGCCCAGTCCAAGTTTCACATTGTTTTCACCTTCCCTGTTCCTATTTATCAATTCCTATCAGTGAGATCATTCAGTATTTGTTCTTCCTTATTTTGGATTATCTTACTTAACATGGTGTCTTCAATTCCATCCAAGATGGCATAAAGGAGATGACTCTGCTTTGGAGCCAGGTGGTAGCATACCTGATTAAGTGCACATGGACCTGGGTTTGAGCCCCTTGGCCCCCACCTGCAGGGGAAAAGCTTCACGAGTGGTGAAGCAGGGTTGCAGGTGTCTCTTTGTCTCTGTCCCTCTCTATCTACCTCCTACTCTCAATTTCTGGCTGTCTCTATCCAATAAGCAAATAATGATAGTAAATAAATAAATTTATTTTAAAAATAAAGTAACACTTATGATGTATACAGTGATAAAAGTTATAGTACTTATGGGAAGATGGGGAGAAATTAGGAAGTGATTTACACATAGAACACAACCTAGATGGAATTATAACAGTAGTATGAGTTCTATTCATTCTTTTCAAAAGAGAAAACTGAGGCAAAAAAGTTATGACTTATCAAAATTATTTTTATTTTTTGGACATTGCCAAGGTATCACTATTCTAGGATGACTTAGATAGATAGATAGATGATAGATAAACAGAGGTGAATTGGTATGTTTAAGGTTTCCATTAAAATAAATAATAAAATTACTCCATTATAATTTCAGTTATTCAAAAGCCAAGAGACTTTTTTCTTTCTTCCTTTTTATAGGGATTCTTAACTGATGCAGTATAGCAAGGATTCCATATTTTGAAGAACTGAACAACGCAGAAGCTTCCTCTAGTGTTGTAGGCTTCTCACACCTTTCCAGCGTTTATAGCCCCCCCTATCTGATGAACCTGGATTTTCTCATTGATGGTCATTTATTGTATCCAAACCAGTATTAGACTTATGGGTCTAACCTCAAGTGGGGAGGAAATACACCTAGGATTTTATTGCAGTCTAAATTAACCTTGAGTTTTACTGCATTTCTTTGTTTGATGATTCTAATAAAGGTTGTCCTAGGGACAATCACTGTTCTTTAGTTGATATATATATATATATATATATATATATATATATATATACATATTTTTTTTTCTCTTGTATATATCTTGGCCAAATGTATACTGTATTTCTTCTAAAAATTATTCACGGGTGACAAAAGTACTGATACAGTCAGAGGAGATTAGAAAATAGATCTTACTTTCATTTGTGTAGTTAGTTCACCAGATAAGAGTGTTTGAGGGGAGTAAAGTATGGGATGGGAAAGCAGGGTATATAGGCCTAAGTAATAAATATTTGATTGTAAAATTTATGGTGCCTCCTTTAGGCCATTCTACTAGATTGCTGAGCTTATTAGGTCTAAGTCTAATCATAGAGGTCTATTAAGCACTTTCATAAGTCCCTAACATGAATACCTGCATACATGTACCTAGTCCTCTAGGCCTTAGCCAACATCCAGGCTCTATAACTTTGTTACAGAGCATGCCATCTGAAGTGGAACTGGGTGTCCTCTGTGTTAGGAAAGGTCTCACCAGATTATTGGAGGTGGAAGGTTGACATCTTTTGCTTGGAGTCTCTGGATACAACCTGAAGCAAAATGGCAGTGATAGCATAATGTAGCATGGTGACATTATGGTGACTGGGTCCATTAATTAATTAATTAATTAATCTATTTTATTCACTTATATGGCCCTGCCTTCCCCTCCTCCTCCTCCTCCTCCTCCTCCTCCTCCTCCTCCTCTTCTTCTTCTTCTTCTTCTTCTTCTTCTTCTTCTTCTTTTTTTTTTAAAGCTATCAAACATTGTTCTTTATTCTTAAATTCCACCTATAAGGTAAATCATTCAGTAGTGGTCTTTCTCTTTCTGGTTGAAAGGCAAAACTTAAGTGAGTGCATTTTGAAGATCTTATTAAGTTTATTTAAGGACTCATAAACTGGGAAACACTCAATCTTTCTGACAAAAAAAAAAGAATTCCCCAAAGTTGTACAAAATGGGAAACATTAATAGACAAAAGAAAGAGGGGGCAAGAAAACAAGGCAAAAAGGCACATTGATTATGACAAAGTCACTTTCCCTGAGGTTTGTGTATTGATGGTCTTTTCTTTTCCCTCCTTAGAGGGAAGCTTGCTTAATATATGCAATATATTTTAACATATATATGTAAACATATATATAAATATATAATTTTATCATTTAATCACTTATTTAATATTATATATGTGTAGTAGTTCAGTTCATTTTTAGAATTTATTAAAATATTATTAATATTGTTTGTCCTATATGTTTGTGATCACATATATATTTAAAAGGCAAAATGAACTACTAACTTTAGTTCTTACTCTCCACCTCCACCTCAGCCACAACTACATATATTATAACTTCTGAGTGTCTTTCCTTTTTCTTCTTACCTCTCAAATAAGAAAATCTGAGTGCCTAACTTCCTTAAGTATTGTCCAGATTCTCTTGCCTCTCAGCGATGGTATAAAAACAATAATTGCTTTTCTTTTTCTTAAGTACACTTGTTTCAGTGTTTGATGAGTCTGTGTGTTTAAGATTTACATTAACAAAATAAAGAATAAATTCATTCCATTACATTTTCAATTATCCAAAATCAAAGAGACTTTTTTTTCCCTTCATTTTTGTAGGGATTCCTAAGTGATGTAATGTAGCAAGAATTTCACACTTTGCCTTAGGATGAGGAAAGTGGTTCAATGTTTGTAGCAAGTGCAGTTAACAGTGATGGTGAGTGATGGCTGTGCTTAGCCAGACTGCTGATGCAGGAATACAAAACTGGAGCGATATCAAGCAGTCTGATTTAGGGCTCAGGCACAGTGGGGAGGTGAGATTGATAGCCCAGAAAGGAATTTTTTGGTAGAGGGCCATAGCCTGCATCAGAGCTTATGGGATTGATAGCATACGGTGCTATCAATCTCAGTACTGTAAATGGGACTACTATTCTCTATGAAAAATGGGTCATATTAAATACTCTGACATTGACTAGATTGAGAACTGCAGATGACTAAGGAAGAATACATGTTCCCAGGGATATTGCTGTACCATTTTGTTTTATAGTTTGTTGAAGGATAATGAAACCCAATACATATCTTAAAGAAACAATCATGTTGATTGTATTACAATTTTTGAAGTTATGGAGAACATCATATAGCTGTTTTTGTATCCTTTGAAAAGGTCAGTAATGGAATTATAATCAATTCATTCAAATAGAAGTAAATGCACCTCATGACTGGTCGTAAAGATGGAGAATAAAAATTAAGCTCCAATTTGTGAAATAGAAAAATTTAAAAGAATGCTTTAAGTAAAAAGTTGGTGGTGTTTAAAGCTTTATAATAATTTGTTCATGGATCTGTTATGCCTGGGTACTACTCTAGTGTTTCATATACTGCTACCTGTATTTTTGGTACACAAAAAAGAAATGCCTGTGTAGTTAAGTTTGAAGTGAGTATCTACGATACGACTTTCAGAAACAGCACTTTGTTTTAAAATGAAGGTTCTATCTGTCCCTCAACTCGCCTTTATTTAAAATGAAAACTTACATTTCTTGATTTATAATACATTAACTATGAAAATGATTAAAATGACATGTACTCTAGTACCTTCATTTTAATTCAAAAACCCAAGTCCCATATACATTACCTTTGCATAATTTAGCCTTGTACTTTCATTTTAATTCATAAACCCAAGTCCTTTATACATCGACTTGACATAATTTGAAACCCTACTTTGCCTTTGGAAAAAAAAATGTTGTAAAGGAAATTGTTTCTTCTAATTAAGGTGGTTTGGTATTTGTATAATCTAGCGTAAGATCTGCTTAAACAGGAAAAATATTTGAGTTAAATTTTGGTCATTGTTACCAAACATCACTTTAATTGATTTCTGCTTGCTCTGTGTCATATACAGTATACTATAAACAGTTAAAATTTTGAAAATAATGGGGAGATAGTTTAGGCTTTTAGAACACAAACTTGTGTGCTTGAGGCCTTAGGGTCCCAGGTTCAATCCCTAGTACCATACTGTGTCAACAATGAGCTGTAGTCTGGTCTTCCTCTCTCCCTTCTATCTCCTAATAAATATTAAAAAATAAAATTTAAAATCTACAACAATATGGAACCTCATGGCCATTATTATAGCCTATATAAACATTTTTTTCCATGTATTATAACACTGGTGAAGACATGTGATGAAAAAAAGCATTATTTGCATCTTCTGTGCTGATTTTTGCACAATATCTACCACTTAAAATAATTTTAAAATGTCTTTAACATGATTTAATGTATTTTGAGATGATACTTTACATATTTCTCTGAATTTAAATAACACAGTAGCATGCTATCATTTTTATTAGTGATTAGTATTGGTTTAAAAATGAGAAGATAATAGGGTACAATTCCACCTTGTTCCCATCACCATAATTGTGTCATCATTCCCTCCATTGGAAACTGCAGTGGTTCTCCCAAGGTCACAGATATGGGTTGTCTAATGTTTCTATGATGATGTCTATCTATATAGTTTTTATGACTCTGCCTTCTCTTCCATTTTAAATCATACCTACACCTGTTATTACTTCAGAATGTTTTTCCTTTTTTCCTCTTATCTCTCTGGGTCCTGGTGGAATTGGGTTCCAGAACTCTCTAGTAGTCTTCCTCTAACATTTCTCCCCCTTTGGGAGTATGGATCAAAATTCTTTTTGGAGTGCAAAAGGTGGGATTTCTGGCATCTGTGTTTACTTCTACTCTGGACATGGGCATTGGCAAGTTGATCCACACCCTCAACCTATTTCTGTCTTTTCTTAGGGGTTTAAGGCTCTGTAGAGGTGAGGTTCTGGGACACATTGGTGAGGTCATCTATCTGGAGAATTCAGGATGGAATCATAGTAGTATCTTGAACTTGGTATCTGAAAGGCAGTTTAGATATGAAACAGGACAAAATGCTTAATAAACAGGAAACAGAAAGTAGGCATGGAGCAGGTGAGAACAGGGATTTTAGGGTAGTATGAAGCAAGGAATTCTATTTTAGGTATGTTCCTAAGAGCCCATGACTTCAGTAATTTTTGCTTGAGTTTGATAATTAACATGGAAGTGGACTAAGAATACTGTCTGGGAAGATGTAGTCAGAGTTGAGAATATAACCAAAAAGCTAAATTAGGGCTCCCAAACCTGAAGAAAGTATATAAGTAGACTTAACTGCTTACCCCATTGATCTGACAGTACAGGGACCTGCATAATCTCTGAGTCTCTGTCAGTTTGAATTCTCAGTTCATGGTCACAGCTGGTAACATTCTAGTCTGCACTCATTCCAGGTCTAGTCTTCCTCTAGTGGCTGCATAAACTGATCCAGTTTCCCTTTGAAAAGGGGCTGTCATTACCATCACCACTTTATAATGAAGACAAGGTTCTGGAGATGTCCTCTAAAGGACTTATCATAATGTTCCTGATGGAAATGGCCAGTGATGGCAGAGAGAGGGGTCTATTTGAGCTCTAGACCTATAATATCTATAGGGGAATCCAAGAATTCCTCGACTAGGGTCCTAGGTTATGGAGTAGCTTGGTAGTGTTCAAAAAGGCCACAATTAAGTGAGCCAGTCTCTTGCCCTTTTCCAGCTTTTTTTTTCTTTTTTGTTTAAGAAAGGATTAATTAATAAAACCATAGTGTAGGATGGGTACAATTCCCACCACCCAATCTCCATATCCCACCCTCGCCCCTGATAGCTTTCTCATTCTCTATCCCTCTGGGAGCATGGACCCAGGGTCATTGTGGGTTGCAGAAGGTAGGTCTGGCTTCTGTAATTCTTTCCCCGTTGAACATGGGTGTTGACTGGTCGGTCCATACTCCCAGTCTGCCTCTCTCTTTCCCTAGTAGGATGGGTCTCTGGGGAAGCGGAGCTCCAGGACACATTGGTGGGGTCTTCAGTGCAGGGAAGCCTGGCCAGCATCCTGATGACATCTGGAACCTGGTGACTGAAAAGAGAGTTAACATACGAAGCCAAACAAATTGTTGAGCAATCATGGACCCAAAGCTTGGAATAGTGGAGAGGAAGTGTTAGGGAGGTACTCACTGCAAACTCTAGTGTACTTCTGCTTTCAGGTATATATTTGCAGTAGTTTACTGATACGTGTGAACATATGCTCTCTCTCACAGAAACTGGTGTATATCTAGGTTTTGGGACTTTGTTAGAAAGTGAACCACCTGAGATAAAATTAGAGTATACTATGAAAGGAAAGGAAAGGTCTCACCTGAGTAATGAAGATGAAGGGTTGTCATTCCACATTTGAAGTCTCTGGACACAGTCTGAAGTGAAGCAGGTTGAGGTGGCAATTGTTGTGTTGTTTAGGTTGTGATCGGCAGATGCAATATTATTTGATATGGATTGGGAGAGGCATACGGGAAAGTGGGCCCTATTCAAGGGTTCCAGGACTGGGGGAAGTAGAGGCTCTATAGTGGAGATGTGAGGTTCCTGCTATCTTAGGGTTCCAAAAGACAATCGATAGTTAATGTTATCATCACATTAATTGGTAATTGGGTTAACTTTGAAAAGTCCTTTTGTTAGGGTTTGCTGTACAGTACCCAGTATCTTGTATATAGCTGTGCCATTGGTTGCTTGTGATCTACTTGGTCTAGGCTTTTGAGAGTCTGCATATCAATTACACAGCCTATATTTTAAAAAGATTCAGTTTGTGTTTTAAAAAAATTCGAGACATACAATTAATTTTACCCCTCTCATATTAACTTGTGATTTATATGACTACATTTTACTAGGAGTGTACATAAACACCATTTCCACCACCAAAAGACTGTGACCCATCCCTCCCACCCACTCCCACCACCCACTGGCCCAGGAAGCTGCATGTCTACCCCTCACCACTGGGTTTTTACTTTGGTGCCCTACTTACAATTTGGTCAGGTCCTGCTTTTAGTTTCCGTTTTAGGTCTTCTTAGTCAACTTCTGTTGATGAGTGGGATCACCCCATACTCGTCTTTATCTTTCTGACTTAGCTGACTTAACGTAATTCCTTCTAGCTCTGTCCAAGATGGGTCAGAGAAGGTGGGTTCATTGTTCTTGATAGCTGCATAGTATTCCATTGTGTATATATACCACAGCTTTCTCAACCACTCATCTGTTGTTGGGCACATGGGTTGCTTCCAGGTTTTAGCTATTATGAATTGTGCTGCTATGAACATCGGAGTACACACCTCTTTTTGGTTGGGTGTTATGGAGTCCTTGGGGTATAACCCCAGGAGAGGAATTACTGGATCAGATGGAAGGTCCATGTCTAGCCTTGTGAGAGTTTTCCAGACTGCTCTCCACAGAGGCTGTACCAATTTACATTCCCACCAGCAATGTAAAAGGGTTCCTCTGTCCCCACAACCTCTCCAGCATTTGTTGCTGCTGTCCTTTTTGATGTATGCCATTCTTACAGGAATGAGGTGGTATCTTAGTGTTGTCTTAATTTGCATTTCTCTGACAATCAGTGACCTAAAGCAGTATATTCTAGGGGTAGCTAAAGGAAGAAGGGAAGTTGAGCAGAGATACTCGCAGTGAGAGTCCACTCTGAGTCAGAATTCTTCCTCAAAATAATTCCCAAACGTGTATCAGTGATTCAGTGAAAGCCCACTGTTTGGTGTTGTGGGGGATGGGGCCTGTGGCTTTGGAAGCTGTAGGATTAAGGAAGAAAGGATGACAAGAATGAGAAAAAGAGAAAAAAAAGAAAGAGAGAGAGAGAAAAGAAAAAGATAAGAAAAAGAACAGTCATAAAAGAGCAGTGAAAGGAAAGAGTTATTTATTTATTTATTTTTAGTTATTTAATTAGCTATGCAGGGTGGGGTGGGGGGGTTGGCTACTTAGAAAGAAAAAAGGCCAGAGGTTTCAGAAGAGAATAGACCTAGAATGAATGATACTCCCTGGTGGGATAGGAATCTTGGTAAAGAAAGAAGCTCAGCAGGGGAGCCTGCTAGGAGCTGGTCCCCAGGGACTGGTTTAGAGGGGGACAAGGGGAAGGGGGTGCGCTTTGGGATTAATAATTTAAAAGAAAAAAATTTTTTCCCTTTTTTTCTACTCTATTTTTTAACCCAAATTAAGTTATAGTCACCTCCTTGGTGTTACTGCTAGGACCCCTTATTGACTGGCCTACTAAAGGCAGAAAATCCTACCGTTTCCAGAAGATGTGGTCTGTGCTGAAGCCACTAGCATCTTCTCAGTCCGCCATCTTCCGGGAACCTCCTTATTTTAATTTTTTTATTTGAACTCACTGTTAAAATTCAGTCCAATTACCAGTTTGAAGTCTTAAGTGCTTAGATTGTAGGTATATATACTCAGCCTATGGTCTGTGCATTAAAAAGTTTAAGACATTCAATCAATTTTTGCCTTCTTATAAAAATTAAATAGTGATTTATAAGACTACAGGTTAATAGGATGGGTTTTCTTTGAAATCCCATGGTTAGGATTTACTGTACCATAGAGGACCTTACTGTGGTTTATGTCATTTAATGCTATTTACAAATAACTACATCTTATATACAGATAAGACCAGTGGTTTCTGTTCTCCCTGGTCTGAGATTATAGGTGATGTTAATTCTCCCAATCCATGATTATAGGATGTTTTCCATTTCTTTGTGTCTCACAGTTTTCAGTATAAAAACCTCTCATTTTCTTATTTAGGTTTATCCCTAGAAATTTGTTTTTCCTGATATGGTAAGTGGAATGCATTTCTGTATTTCTTTTTCTTCTGGTTTGGCATTTGCCTAGAAGAATGACACTAGGTTTTTTATTTTATTTTTTTATTTTATAGCCTGCCTCCTTTCTATATTGCTTGGTTATTTCCAGGACTTTCCTAGTGGATTCTTTCATTATTTGATTTGAATCAGTGAAGTTGTTGCAAAAACTTACATAGAAGAAAGTTCTGTCTATATTTTCCTCTAAGTATTTGATGATTTCTGGCCTAACTTCCTCATTCCTCCAGAGATAAAAGTTTATCTGGAGACAGAAAATACTGAGGATATACACAGAAATCCTGAGAGAAGAGAGCATCAATGGAGGCGTTATACTTCCTGACGTCTAACTATACTACAGGGTTGCTATAATCAAACTGGCCTTGTACTGGAAACAAAATAAACACATAGATCAGTGGAATGGAATTGCAAGCTACCACACCTACAGTCAACTAATTTTTGACAAGGGAGCCCAAAAGTCATATAGAAAAAGGAGAGCCTAGTCTAGAAATGGTTTAGGGAAAAATAGGTTAATACATGCAGAAGAATGAAACTGGACCACCCAATTCTACCATATGCAAAAGTCAACTTCACTAACTTTTAAATTTTATTCTCTGTATCTCCATTTATATATCTGAAAAAAATTTAAAGGAGAATAAAAAAAATTGTCCTGGCAATAATGGAATTGCACATATACAAAACACCTGTCCTGTAAAAAATACACACAAATGAAGATAGTCTATTAGGGTTATGGAACAACATTTCGAGGGCAATGTTTGTATCATGAAGTGTGAGAATGAGATTGAGGGGAACAAAACTTTTATTTGAAGGACTATTAGTGAAGAATTTCTCCCAAATAGAGGGAGGAGGTAAATCTTCAGATACAAGAAGTTCTAAGCTCTCCTAAATAAATGTATAAATAAATAAATAAACAGTAACAACAAATACTAAATATTAAATCTAAACCAAAGTTCACCATATCTATTGATTAAGATGGTAGAGTTTAAATATAAAAATAATTTTGAAAGATGCTAGAGAAAAGCAGTTACCTGTAAGGGAAGTCTCATCAGTTTCCCAGCTGATTCCTCCAAGTGCTGAGACTGACCCTATTTAGCATCTGAGATCAGGTGCAATCAGTTGGTACGGCTATAGACAATCAGCTGATTTCTTGATAAAATTTTCCAGGCTGGAAAGGACTTGCAGGGTTTATTCAAAGTTTTGAGTACAAAAGACTTGCACCCAACAATACACTATATAACTAGGTTATCATTCAGTTTTAAAGGAGCTTTTCAGAAAATAAGGGAATTCACTTTTATTATACCAGATTTATAAGAAATGCCAAAGGAACTTGCTGAAAATGAAAATATAGTGACCTGGTTTTAGTGGGTAAAATATTGGATTTGCAAACATGAGGTCTTGACTTTGATCCTAGAATTGCATATGCCAGATTTATTTCTGATACTTTCTCTCTCTCTCTCTCTCTCTCTTTCTCTCTCTCTCATTGATAGTTTTTATAGTTGTTATTTATTAATTATGAACTACATGTCAAGCTAAAG
The DNA here is from genome assembly GCF_950295315.1 of Erinaceus europaeus. NCBI lineage: Eukaryota > Metazoa > Chordata > Mammalia > Eulipotyphla > Erinaceidae > Erinaceus > Erinaceus europaeus. The sequence goes on along the minus strand of NC_080179.1, from coordinate 57,299,711 downwards.
CATTTTGGTTAGAGGTAGTCTTAACAATTATATTTGCCATGCAATTTTTCACACCAAGAGACACACATTAATAAGAGGTAAATATGAATCATATGGAATATTTTGGGATTAATGATTATCATAATGATAATTATGCATGGTCTCTAATTCTGTCTGTACTATAATGCTAAGATAATGCAGGGGGCCAGGCGGCAGTACAGTGGATTAAGTGTACATGGCACGAAATGCAAGGACCAGCATGAAGATCCTGGTTTGAGCCCCAGGCTCCCAAACTGCAAGGGTTTGCTTCCTGGGCCAGGTGAAGCAGGTCTGCAGGTGTCTATCTTTCCCCTCTCTGTTTTCTGGTCCTCTCTCTTGATTACTTTCTGTCCTATCCAACAATAATGACAGCAATAGCAACAACAATTGTAACAATAGCAGCAATGAACAACAAGGGCAACAAAAGGGAAAAAATGACCTTCAGGAGCAGAGAATTTATAGTGCAGGCACCCAGCCCCAGCAAGAACCCTGGAGGCAAAACAAACAAACAAACAAAAAACTTAGATAATGTTTGTGAATCTGTGTACTCTGAAATTAAAAATGTACACATTACTAATTCTGACAAAATAGTCTATGTGCAGGGGACTCTAGTAATATTGGCAGGATTGCAAAATAATAATAAAAGCCTTTGACATGTATTGAAAATGGAGTATTATTTTGTAATATTACTCCTAGGCATATGTTCAGAGCATAACAATACTACAGAGAATATATCACAATTATATTCACAGCTCCACTATTCATAGCACACAAAATAAGGACTCTAACATCTAGCATTACATTACTGAAAAAAGAATAGATATTTAGGCATACTACATCAGATATGATGCTGTGTTGAAAAAGATGGATGGAACTGGAATTGAGTATACTAAGTGAAATAACCCAAAAACAAATAGTAGATGGTTTTACTCATATGTGGAATATAGATATGTAAAAAAATAACTTACAGTAATAATAACAGCAAGAACAAACTCTTTGAATGTGATGATTATTGGAGTGAGTAAGGTTGTGAAAGGAGCAGTAAAGTAGAGGGTTCTTTTTTGTGCAGCGGCACAGAGAATTTAGTGTTGAGTGTGGAGAGTTGTACACATACATGTGTATGTGCAAAAGTATAGTAGTAAACCTTGTGTAAGCCAATGTCAAATCGATTTAAAAATAAAGCAAAAAAACTCTAAGGTATTATTCATATTTATTTATTCTAATAAATTTATTGTTCATTTTTTTTGGTATTGATAGTGTCTGGAACAAATGCCCCAGTGATAGGAGATTTGAACAACTTACCCTTGTGGGATTCTTCTAATCAAGAGTCCTACTTAGTCTATACAGTGTGGTCATTTTAACAGGGGGATAGAAATTGTGCAGATACAGTCTTCAGCCCTCAGAATAGAGTACTCTTGAGTTAACTGAGTCAACGATGTAGAAAGAATTTAGATTGATGCTACTGATATTTATTTGAAATGTTTGCTCTTGAAGTTAGCAAGTTATGTCTATGAAAATCACATAAAAATTAACTGTAATTTGTCTTAACTACAGTTCTGAAAACACACATAATATGCATATAATATAGTATATTTTCTCCAAATAAATAATAGAGTTGTTGAAAAGAAAAAGAACGTTGTAAATTTAAATTGAGGTTATCAAATATAAATTCAATTTTATTAGGTAAATCAACAAAATGAACAGAATAAATCATTGAAATAAAAGATTGAAATAAAAGCTAGATGGAAAAGATTTTGAAATCTTCTACAGAGACATTTGTAAATTTTTGGAAAATCCTGCAGCTTTTACTTGGTGTTTACTGGTAATTTAAAAGTAAAACGTCTGGGGCTAGATGGTGGCACACATGGTTGACCATACATGTTACGAGGCACAAGGACCCAGGTTCAAGCCTTCAGTTTCCACCTGTACCCCTTCACAAGTGGTGAAGTGTTGTTTTCACTGGGCTAGGTTGTTTTTGACGGGCTGGCTTCACGGGCGGGTAACAGACGACCAGGGACTCATGGCTGGGTTGTACGCAGTATCTCTTTATTCATGCAGGACACAGCACAATCTAAAACGAGCTAAGCTAAATTCAAGGTACAGTACTCTAAAACTCACAATGCTGTCTTTATATATACTTGCCAAGTATGGTGGAAACAGGATGTGACATAGAGAGGGTGGAGAGAAAAGTGACTGGTGAAAATCAGAGTGTGACAAAGAGGGGGCAGAATAGGCAAGAATCCTATCACTGAACCACAAATGCCCTGGAGGGAGGGTGGAACTTGTTAACAGTGGTTATGTAAATAGAATGAAGTGGTTATGTAAATAGAATAGTGTTAAGCAGCGGGGATTTAAACCAAATGAAACAGAAGGGGTCTCATGCATACCAACAGTGAAGTAGTGCTGCAGGTGTCTCTGTGTCTCTCCCTATCTCCCCATTTCTCTGAATTGTTAGATGTATCTAGCCAGTAAGTAAATAAAGATAATAAATTTTTTTTTAAGTAAAACATCTTAAGTAGGACTCTATATCCTACAATTCCACTTCAGGGATATGGCCATATTCATTTTATAGTTTGACATTTCATGATCTATACTTGTGAGAGGTTACTTGAATAATATATTTGCTTAAGGTACTCCAATACTGAGATTAAAGGTATAACTTTTTGAAAGATAATTCTTTTATTTATTTATTTATTTTGGACAGTGGGAAATGGAGAGAGATGGGGAAGACAGAAAGGTGAGAGAAAGGTAGACACCTGTAAACCTGCCTCACTGCTTGTCCATCTCCAAAACTCTCTCCCTTTACACTGTCTGAACTGGAAGACACTTTGAAGAGGGTTAAACCGGGAACAGCTGCTGGATATGATAACATCACCCCAGAACTCATTCTTAACTTGGGCCCCTCGGCAAAGAAGTAGCTCACTTCATTCCTGTCCCACATCTTGGAATCTGAATCTATGCCCAAAATTTGGCATCGTACGAAGATAATAGCAGTTTTGAAACCAAAGAAAGACCCAACACTGGCTGCCAGCTATAGACCAATTTCTCTCCTCTCCGTGTGTTACAAACTCCTTGAGAGGCTGCTTCTGTCACTTATTTCTCCTCTTACAGAGAAATTCCTATCACCCGCCCAAGCTGGTTTCCGCCCAGGAAGATCTACCTGCGAACAAGCCCTGGCCCTCTCAACTTACATTGAAAATGGATTCCAGAAGAATTTAAAGACGGGTGCTGTCTTTGTTGATCTCACAGCAGCCTATGACATGGTCTGGCACCATGGTCTCCTAGTCAAGATCTCAAGATGCCTGCCTCCATGGGTGGCCAACACTATATCGTTTCTTCTCCAAAACAGAAGATTCCGGGCGCATCTGGGTGACAAGTCTAGCAGATGGAGACTTGTCTCAAGTGGCCTCCCCCAGGGCTCTGTTCTGGCTCCTACGCTATTTAATATTTACATCAATGACCTTCCAGAAACTTCTTCAAGGAAGTTCATCTACGCCGATGACATCTGCTGTGCAAGTCAGGCATCCAAGTTCGACATCCTCGAGGAAACACTCACGAAAGACATGTCTCTGATATCTGATTACTGTAAAAAATGGCGACTAATCCCTAGCACTGCAAAAACGGTATCATCTGTTTTCCATCTACACCATGCCTCGGCCTCGCGTGAGCTTAATGTGCAGCTTGGCGATACGAGAATCCGGCATGAAGCCCAGCCAGTCTATCTTGGCGTTACTCTCGATCGCACCCTGTCATTTCACGAACATCTCATAAAAACTGCAGCAAAGGTGGGCGTGAGGAATAACATCATTGCAAGACTGGCCAGCTCCTCATGGGGCGCTAGCGCTTCCACACTACGATCATCATCTCTGGCATTATGCTATTCTACTGCAGAATACTGTGCCCCAGTATGGTTCCGTAGCCCCCATGTCCACTTGGTCGATTCCAAATTATATTCCTCCATGAGGATAATTTCTGGAACCATCCGTTCCACCCCGGTTCCATGGCTGCCAGTTCTTAGCAACATCGCCCCGCCAGATATTCGTGGGGATGCGGCATCATCTAAGTTCATTTCCCACGTCTATGCTCGACCGGACCTGCCTATATACGCGGATATCTTCACCCACCCTGTCCAACGCTTGACGTCTCGTCACCCAATCTGGTCCCCTACGCCTACACTGAACTTCTCTGTTCCAGACTCTTGGAAACAGAGTTGGCAGTCAGCTGAGGTCAAGAACAAACACCTCATCACAGACCCCTGCAAGCGTCAACCCGGCTTTGACCTAGCACGTTATGATCGGGCCCTCCTCAATCTCTATCGAACAGGCCATGGCAGATATGCCGCTATGTTCCATCGCTGGGGAGCCAGAGATGACCCGAACTGCCCCTGTGGCTACAGACAGACTATGACCCACATAGTCAACGACTGCCACCTCTCCAGATTCAAAGGAGGTCTCGAAACTACATCAGGCTCAACCTGACGCTGTTGACTGGCTACGGAAGAAGGGCAAACGCTAGAAGAAGAAGAACTGCTTGTGAGGTGACCCCCCTGAAGGTGGGGAAAGATGATTCTTTTACATTTTTTATTTGTGATGAATAATAGATTACAAGATGGTAACATCACAGTGTATAGTTCCAAACCACACCTACCACCAATGCTCTGTATCCCCACCACCCCCGTTCCCGGGGATAACCACCATAGTTTTCACAAGCCTTAGAAACAGATTGCTTACTTCTGTTTTTTGTTCCTTCCAAGTTCATGTTTATCAGCTCTCTATAGTCCATATATGAGTGATACCATCTGGTAGTTGTCTGAAAGATGATACTTAAAGAGTTATTTTTTCTAATAGAATACAAATATGATGATTACAGGTTAAATCATCTTTTGTACTCTGTGTGTGTGTGTGTGTGTGTGTGTGTGTGTGTATGTGTGTGTACTGGTGGATAAGTGAAAAACTATGATGAAGTACAGTTCATGCTGATATCTTAGGCTGCACAGTAAAATTGTAATGTCAAAGTTATCAGTAAATTGAGAGATTAAAGTTGCTATTATAAAGTATCAACAGAGCTATAAATATAATTTTACTTTTTCATTTCAACACACATCCAAATGGAGAATGTTTAGTTTGCATTTGATCATATAGTCACCTAATACCTTTAAAATTATTTTATCAATCTCAGATTATTTGTCACATCGTTATCTCCCAATGCAACCCCATGTTTCTGATTTCTTACAGAAGCATAGCAGAATACAAAATAACATAGCTCCAGAATCCTCCACTTCTCATAATGTTTTGGAGTAGAGCAAGTGCAAAATTACATGACCTTCAAAAAAAAAAAAAAAAAGATAGGAACCTTTGATTTGCTCTAATTTTTTAAAATCATTTTCTCAAAAGAAATTTTAAAAGTATCCCTAGACATTAGTTTCTGCCCGTGAAACAATAGAAATTAGCATGTATAGATAGAAGAGATGTTAATTGAGAATTCTATTGAAGGATTAGTCTCAAAACAGTCTTAGATGTGATCTGGAAGATGGAGTGCATTGTGACATCTCCAAATTTGTTGATGACACTAGGTCTTCCTGATAGTGAAATGCCAAGGTGACATGAGTAAATTGCAGGGACACCTTGAGAGATTGTGGGAGTAAGCTGAAAAATAGTAACTGAGCTTCAGTTTCAGAAAGTCTAGGAAGTGTGTTAGATTTGGGGGAAATAAAATAAACTTCACTTACTGAATGAATCATTCACTCTTCATGCAAATATTTACAATGCTGTGGGCTGAATGTTTGGGTCTTCTCCCAAATTCTTAGGTCAAAACTATAATCCTGAATATGATTGTATCTAGCGATGGATGGGACCTTTGGGAGATAATTACATTTAGATAAGGTCATTAATATGGTATCCTAAAGATGGGGTTAATTTCTTTATATGAAAAAGAAGAGATCACAGTTGTAGTCTCTCCACACACACTCCCCCCAGACCATTGTGGGACCCCGTACATTCTTCCCCCAAGAGACAAGTGTAAGGAGTAAGATGGCAGCAGCACTCTGTAAATCTGAGAGATCATCTTCACAGAGCACAGACGTGGCAACCTCCTTGATCTTGAATTTCTCAGCTATCAGATTGTGAGAAATAAATGTCTGAATTTTAGCCACCTAGTCTTGGTATTTTTGTTATGGCAGTCTTAACTAGGGTGGGGTGTATTTGACAACAACTGAACTTCAACATAAGAATAAAGAAATGTGTTAGATTTGGGGAAAGTCATGTAAACTGTTGTCTGAGTTGTTCATTCTTTGTGTAAATATTGGATGAATACCAGCTATACACCTACCACAATGCCAGGAATGAGGAGTATAAGATCAAGAGGGTAGCACAGTGGGTTAAGCACACGTAGCGCAAAGCTCAAGGACCGGTTAGGATCCTGGTTCAAGTCCCGGCTCCCCACCTGCAGGGGAGTCCTTTCACAGGTGGTGAAGCAGGTCTTCAGGCGTCTCTCTGTTTCTTTTCCTCTCTATCTCCCCTTCCTCTCGATTTATCTCTGTCTCTGTCCAATAACAAATAAAAAATAATTAAAAAAATAAAAAAGAGAAGGAAAAAAGTTAATAAAAAAAAGATCAGGAAGGCATGGTTGTTGGCATACTAAGAGTATGCAGTCTTTTAATGACTATATGTGGAAAGTGACATTTCTGCACCAATCATAAAAATCTCTGGGAATACAGAAAATGGAGCCTAGTAGAATCAAAGATATTTTCTCTAAGTTGACAACATTTTTTTTTACAGTTTTAATAGTGATTTAATACTGATTTACAAAATTATGAGATAACAGGCTATAATTCCACATTGTTCTCACCACCAGAGTTCTGTGTCCCCATTCCCTCCATTGGAAATTGCAGCAGTTCTCCTAAGGTCACAGATGTAGGCTGTCTATTATTTCTATAACTATGTGTGTGTATATGTTCTACACATATATGCTCATTTTCCTACGATCCTGCCTTCTCTTCCTTTCTAAGTAACACCTACACCTACTACTACTTTTTAATGTCCTCCTTTTTTCCTCTTATCTCTTTGGGTCCATATGGAATTGGAGTTCAGAATCCTCTAGTCATCTTCTAACATTTATTTCTCTCTCTCTGAGAGTATGGAACAAAATTGTATCTGAAATGCAGAGGGTGGGAGTTCTGGCTTCTGTAATTGCTTCTCTGCTAGACATGGATGTTGGCAGGTCAATCCATACTTCCTAACCATTGGCAGAATTAAAAAAAAAACTAATTTTTTAAACTAATTTCACTATATTTATTTATAAAATATTTGTTAGAGAGAGAGGGGGCGGGGGAGAGAGACTGAGAGGTAAGGAGTGATAGAGAGGAGGGAGAAAGACCTGAAACACTGCAACACTGCTTTACCACTTGGGAAGTTTTGCCCTTATGGATGAGAACCAAGGGGTTGGACTCAGGTCCTTGCACACTGTAATGTGTTCTCTACCAGGTGTGCCACTACCTGCAGCCAGAAGGCGGCATTGAGTAACATTTTAAGGGTCAGGAAGGAAATGGAGTTAACTTTGTTTTTTTTTAAATTTTTTATTATCTTTATTTGTTGGATAGAAACAGAAACTGAGAGAGTAGAGGGAGACAGAGAGGGAGAGACAGACAGACACCTGCAGCACTGTTTCACCACTTGCAAAGCTTTCCCCCTGCAGGTGGGGACCAGGGCCTTGAACCTGGGTCCTTGCTCATTGTAACATGTGCGCTCAACCAGGTGCACCACTAACTGGCCCCTGGAGTAACTTTCTATGAAGAAAGAGTATCAGAAGATTCAGTGCTTTGGATAGTTTGCTCAGACATCTGTTGTTAACATTTCCTTTATTTCTAAATCCTATGGTACCCAGAAACCTAATAGGTATGATATATCAAAGTAGCCTTTTATTTAGTCTAGCCTTGCTCTATTATCTGCACCTCTCCCCTGTTCTAATGCAAAGATATCCCCACCTTGTTAGAGGTCTCTGGAACTCTTGGAACATCCAGGAAGACAACTGTTGTGACCCCATACTAATTTTATAGGTAGATGAGTACACATTGAACTATTTTAATAACTAGTCCATAATTTAAAAATGGAAGTGAGAAAGAAAATTTTATGTCTTGACGTGACTTGAAAAGCAAACATTTAGAAAAAAAATTTTACAGAACCTTTTCCCTGACAAAATTAGTTGAACGTTGGTACAAAAACCCATGAAGTAAGCAAGTTGGAGCACATTGTCAAAGAGTATGTTAGAAGAAAAAGAATTTCACCACCCTAGACTTTTTTATGATCATAGTACTCCTGCGGTAGAATATGGCAGGAGGTCTGAATTTCTTTCACTCCCTCTACTCCTCCGCCCCCCCCCCAAAAAAAAAAAAAAAACAGCATAATGCATCTGGAGACTATTGAAAACAGAGCCAGTAAGAGAAACAATGAGATTCTTATGGCCTCATAGGCCTGTAGGTCTGGGAAGCACTCCCTCTCCAGTTCTGGGAGTCAGGAAGTGACAACAGTTATCAACCCAGGATATAACATCCCTTTATGACCAGGAAGGGAGGTGACTGGAAAGGTGACAAAGTTGGATGTAAGTTTAAGAGGAAAACTTCAGTTTTTCTGCCACAGACTAATAAAATCTGAGGTAAAACTGAGAAATTTACACAATGAGAATGAACATGTATGCCAAAGAATAGACCAAATAGAAAAACCATGAGCTCAGAACCAGGACTGAAAAGAAAAAAAACTAAAGAACACACAATTACATGCCAGAACCAAGTGAGGGATGGACTGAACCTGTTAGGATAGGCTTCAGGATTAAAGCCAAAAGAGATACAATTTCTCAGATACTGACTTGAAAGTCATTTTCAGTGTATTGGGGTCAGGAGGACCTTTGGGTTGCTGATAAGAAGCTTTTCTACTCTGTTTTAAAGCTAACTATAAGTTTCCTTGATTTTGTAGGGAGATAATACCAAAATCTTGCCAGTTAAATGCAGGGAAATTGGTATAGCTAGCAATCCCAGACTTGGAAGCCTGAAGGGCTGGAGAATAATCTTAGCTTCACTACTTATTTCTCAATGAGTTTTGGAAAAAACTGCACAATCTGTAAGTATCTATTTTTTCGCCTAAAGTAGGAATTATATTTTCATGTATTATTGATCAGTCTAACAGTTTCCTTCAAATTTTCTTATATTTACCTGGATTGAACTTTAGAGTATGCATTCCAAAGACTTAACAAAAATATATTTTAAAGGCCATTAACTCACCCTAACATGAGAAAAGTAATTTCTGGAGATATAATCTTACTTGTTTTTATTTTTTTTCTAGATACATAGACACACACACACACACACAGATAGAGATAGATAGATAGACCACAACACTGAAACTTCTTCAATGTGTTTGAGAACTGGCTTGAACCTGTATTATACACATGTAAAAGCAGGGAACACTCCAAGTGGATTGTAGCCTTACTCCTGAGGAATGTATTCAAGACTGCATATAAGCTTTCCCACTACATTTTGACCTTTTAGAATAAAGCAGCCATGGCCAGGTGGTGGCTTACCTGATTAAACACACACATTACAGTGTGCAAGGACCCAGGTTCAAACCCCTGGTCTCTAAGTGCAGGGGAAAAGCTATACCAGTGGTGAAGCAGAGCTGCAGTTGTCCCTCTGTCTCCCTCTCTACCTCCTCATCTCTTTTCAACTTCTCTGTCTCTATACAAAAAAGAATGAAGCGACCTTATATTCTTATAAAGAAGGTGGATAATAATATATCTTTCCATTATGAATATATATATTTAAATTAGGTGGTTAGTGGTTTATAGCACGATGGTTTACACATGAATTCCATTTCCCAGCTCCATGTCATAGGTGTCTGGGAATACCCTCAGACCCAATCTAACACCCCAACCCACCTCCAAACCTTTCTTCTATTCCTTCCCCAGAGTTCCTTGCTCTGGTGCAGTACCCACCTCACAGTGATGTGAACAGTGTTGGTAAGTAAAGTCCAAATAGGAAAAGATCATGTCCTAGAATAGAAACTCTAACATCCTAGACTTCCTTGCTTTGGTTGGAACCTGAAGGAAAAATGCTGGGTGGGATGAAACAGGAAGAGAGGGAGGAATGCCAGTTTACCACACACATAGGTGATACTGTCAGAAAGAGAGAACACCGGGTAAAATGGACTGGGGGTCAGGTACTGCACCAAATCATTTTGGTTATATTAAGGACAAAATGAACACAGAACATGCAGCACGCTACCTCACACGTAATGAATGCATGTGAGTAAATGGTAGCTTTGAAAAGGCAGAGCATTATAAGCATGGATTTAATGAAGACTTTATTACTTAATCAGAAATAAAAGTGATCGAGAACAAAGTAAAAAACTGTCTATGAAATGTTGGAGTGGAGGCAGAAAATAACTTACAAAGGAGTAAATTTAGGTGAAATAAAAATACTAATCATACTTAATAATAATAATACTAATAGATCACATTAAAATAACTCAGCTAAGTTTATATGACTTTTTTAAAAGTGACAAGGGTATTTGTTGTTTTTTTTCTTAAAGCTCAATTTAATTAAGCAATTTATTTTTTTATTTTTCAGCCCCCCTCCCCTAATAAAGAAGATATTTCTATTAGAGATAAAGGATATTACTATAATTGTGCAAGGTGAAAATGTCTGGAAAGTAGAGTCTATAAATAATAGAGATCTGGCAATCACTTGTTAAAATATCAAAGTGTCAAATTTACTTCTAAATATTAATTATTTTATTAGCTAGAGACAGGAAGAAATTGAGAGGGGTGAGGGAGATAGAGAATAAGAGAGAGACATCTGCAGCCCTGCTTCGCCACTCATGAAGCTTTCTCCCTGCAGGTAGGGATCAGGGCCTTGAAACAGGGTCCTTGCACACTATAACATGAGCACTTAACCAGGTGCCCCACCAATTGGCCCCTCAAATTTACTTTTGGAAGTAACACTGAATTAAACCAAAGTGTCAGGTCAGTTTGGTATAGGTTTCTCAGTGCTTTTAATATGCTGTTAGGAATCATGACTTTCCAGTTTGGAAGCTGAACTACATATACCTTTTCAAATTATTCATTGATTTATTTTTGTAAGAAAAATGTAAAAACTAGACTCTGTGTGATACATGTTAGGCAGTATGTCAATGATTAAGTAAGTCCAGATCTCCTGACTCTTGGTTAAGTCATTCCTTCTAACAAAATAATTATTATGGCTTCTAATTTTATAATTATTTTCTCCCATGAAGCACTATTTTCTGCTTTTCTCAAACTTCAGGTGACAATTATTTTGCTTTTATTGAACTAAATAAATTATTTGTTTGTTTTCACTTTCATTTAGTTGTATTAATTTCTTTTTTTTTAAATTTTTTATTTAAGAAAGGATTAATGAACAAAAACATAAGGTAGGAGGGGTACAACTCCACACAATTCCCACCACCCAATCTCCATAACCCACCCCCTCCCATGATAGCTTTCCCATTCTCTATCCCTCTGGGAGCATGGACCCAGGGTCGTTGAGGGTTGCAGAAGGTAGAAGGTCTGGCTTCTGTAATTGCTTCCCCGCTGAACATGGGCGTTGACTGGTCGGTCCATACTCCCAGTCTGCCTCTCTCTTTCCCTAGTAGGGTGTGTCTCTGGGGAAGCTGAGCTCCAGGACACATTGGTGGGGTCTTCAATCCAGGGAAGCCTGGACAGCATCCTGGTGGCATCTGGAACCTGGTGATTGAAAAGAGAGTTAACATACGAAACCAAACAATTTGCTGAGCAATCATGGATCCCAAGCTTGGAATAGTGGAGAGGAAGTGTTAGGGAGGTACTCACTGCAAACTCTAGTGTACTTCTGCTTTCAGGTAGTTGTATTAATTTCTTATGTGCTAAGCTCGGCTTTATTTTCCAAAACCTTCAGAGGCTATGATTCAAGTGCCATGGTAATTTTAAAATGTCAAGGAATGAAACATCTGTTATCATGACAGACACCCTTGGGACTTTAATTTTTGAATGAGAAGAGTGAGAAATAGGTTTAGAAGTGAGGGGAGATAGAGACTCAGATGATATTCATTTAACATAATCCCTAGGTACTGAGAAAAGCATCTCAGGTAAAGCTCACAAAAATACCTTCTTTTTATCATGGCGTCTTTTTTTTATCACCTTATTGGGGTTTAATGGTTTACAGTGTGATTGTTGATACCTTGATACAATTTGTCATCTCTTCAAGATATGTGTCTACAAAATGCTCTCACCCTCAACTTGGGTTCCTATCCACCCTCATGTACCAACAACACAACTCCCTTTCTGTCTCTGTCTTAAAGTCACCTTTAGCTCATTTGCACCTTGCCTCAATACTCCAATCTCCAATGTTGTATCACTTGGACCCATTGTAGTCTTTATTTTGGAGACTATATCTCTGTGCCAAGAGAGATATATCTCTCTTCACCTCCTCTCTCTGTCCTATCCAACAACAAATGGAAAAAGCTGGCTGCCAGGAACAGTGGGTTCATGGTGCAGTCACCGAGCTCCAGCGATAACCCTGAAGGCAAGAGAGAAAAAAAAAAAAAGGAAATATGGTACTTCGTGCTGGTTACTATTATTACTATTTTTTCTAGTTATCTTCTAAAATATAGGCTTCAGTATGGAAAAATAGAGTTTTGGGGTAAGCATAGTAGAGAGAATTCCTAGGAGGTCATGACATAAAAATTATCTTGAAAATCTATTAACTTTCTGGAAATAAATTCATTCCAGGTTAGCTAGGGTGTCGAAAGGAGCAAGTATGCCCTAAAGGAATTAAGTATAAAGCAGAAGTCCAAGTGCAGGAAACCTAAGGAGAAAACCACAAATAACAAAAGGATTAAAAATAGAAGATGGTGTCTATATCCTAATATATGTTCATGAGAGCCAAACACATTCATATTTCTCAGTGTGTGATGACCTCTGATGTGCACAGAAACATCTGTAGAGTGATGATTGTTATTAAGCTTACATAATAAGGACCTTTCACAATGTCAATGCTTATAACCTCCACAGATAATTTCATTTCATCTGACTGAATATATATTTCTAGGAAGAGAACAACAGTTATAATCTAATTTTGAAGAGAGCCTGCCATCGCTGAAACCCAGTGTAGATCCCACTATCTGCTACCACAGAGTCATATATTGTTCACACTTTTTAAAAATAAGTATTAGATTCCCCATGTTAATTCTTTTTCTTTTCTTTTTTTAAAAGATATTTTATTTATTTATTGATGGAAAGATGGAAGGAGATAAAGAACCAAACATCACTCTGATAGATGTGCCTCTGGGGATTGAACTTAGGACCTCATGCTTGAGAGTCCAATGCTTTATCTACTGTGCCACCTCTTGACCACTCCACACCTTTGGTTTACAGGGGAAAATTGCTCTTTTTGTTACCTATTAGATTAGCAATAGATGCAGAAGTTAAGACTCAAATCAGTTTTCCTGGCACTCTAGAGAGAGTGAGCATTTATAGATAGATTTGGGGAGAGTTGGAAAAGCAGGACTTGGATTTTGCAAGGCACTGGGAGGGGTCTGAGGGATTTAATTCTCTGCTCTAGGATCCTAGCATCATCAAACTCCCTTCTAGAACAAAGCCTATAATTATAATTCTTGATTAACTCAGAAGAGCAAAACTAACAGGACTGGTTAGGGATGTGAATTCCTGATGCAGTACTTTATTTTACAAATTCAGTTTTAGCATGCTACCTTCTGAAAAAAGTATAACTCAATTTATCACTCACGAGGCCCCTACCCCTCAGCCTTCCATGTGATATCATTTTGTCCTTTGGGATCTGGGTTTTATCATAATCCACCATTATCTTCCTTCTATTTATTATAACTTTACTAATTTTCCCTCCATTTATTAAACATCTACTATGAGTTCTATGGAAAAATTTATATACTACATTTAATTTAATCTTAATAAAAAACTGTAGAGTGGTCTTTTTAAAACTGTATCTCATAGAGCTGAAAAAATAGCATACATTCCAACCCCCACTGCATTGGATGGTGAAGCTTTGGTGCTGTGGCATCTTTCCATCTCTCTGTCTGTCTGTCTCTCTCTCTCTCTCTCTCTCTTTCCCTCCCTCTCTCTGAAAAACTCACTCTGGAACAGTGAAGTGCCAGAGATACTAAAAAAATAATTCTTACAAAAATAAAACTGTCTCATAGCATTAACAACTTGCCCTGTCATACCTATCCCAGATGCAAACACAATGTAACTGCTATCTTTAGTTCATGCCATTATGACAAGAGGCACTGTTCACCTTTACCCTATACCCACGTCAGATATTACTTTAAAAAAATTTTTTTTTTTATTTAAGAAAGGATTAATTAACAAAACCATATGGTAGGAGGGGTACAACTCCACACAATTCCCACCGCCCAATCTCCATATCCCACCCCCTCCCCAGTAGCTTTCCCATTCTCTATCCCTCTGGGAGCATGGACCCAGGGTCATTGAGGGTTGCAGAAGGTAGAAGGTCTGGCTTCTGTAATTGCTTCCCCGCTGAACATGGGCGTTGACTGGTCGGTCCATACTCCCAGTCTGCCTCTCTCTTTCCCTAGTAGGGTGGGTCTCTGGGGAAGTGGAGCTCCAGGACACATTGGTGGGGTCTTCAGTCCAGGGAAGTCTGGCCAGCATCCTGATGGCATCTGGAACCTGGTGACTGAAAAGAGAGTTAACATACAAAGCCAAACAAATTGTTGAGCAATCATCAGATTGCCCAAACGTCAGATATTACTAATCAGCCATACTCTGTGTTCTCACTGAATATATTTTGATGTCCTTCTCAGATTATTTCAAAAATTCACTACCAACTGATGAGTGAATACTTTTGTGGCAAAAGCAGTATTTTATCCCAGTTTGACACCAATCACCCACATATTCAGCGCCCTTCTTTTATGTTGGTAACCAGGCATAGACAGACTCAGTATCTGACAAAATGGGACATAGATTGAGCACAGATAAACACAGGAGGAGGAAGGAAAGGATAAAGAGGAAGAGAAGAGGAGGAGAGGGAAGAAGCCTCCTTCTTAAGAAGGGGAGGAAAGGAGGAGGAGGGAGAGAAGAAAAGAAGGAGAAAAAGAAGAGGAGGAGGAGGAAGAAGAACTAGAACTAGAAGAAGAAGGAGAAGGAGAAGAAAATGAAGAGGAGGAAAAGGAAAAGGAAGAGGAAAGTAGAGGGTGAGGAGGAGGAAGAGGACCTAAGATTTAAAAAATGCAGGAAAAGGGAATAAGATATGGGAAGCTCTCAGAAATGGAAGAGATTAGTGTGTCAAAGAGTGGTACTTGTGAATAAACTGATATGAGTCTGTTAAAGCTAGTTCTTTGTTTTTGCTTTGTGAGTGTGGATGATTAAGACTAGAAGATTTTATTATAGCTATAGAGAAATAAGTACAAAAATCTGACACTGACAGATGACTCATTGGAAACTAGTTAATTTGATTTTGTTATCTATTGAGTTAAACCAACCTATTAAAATTAATATTATTTATTTAGGAACTAGGAAAAGGTTAGTTGATGTTTTTAAGTGTTTACATGTTGACCAACTATTTAATATTTACCTATTAAAGAACATATCAATAATGTATTGCCGGACATAATTTTAAATATTTAAGATCACATATACTTATAAACTTACCATATTAGTTTCATGCTTATTATCAGAGATAACATGAATTGATAAACTAGAAATGTAATGTTTGAGAGGCTAGTCACTGCCCCCAGGGAACTTACATCTTATTAGAGACAAGACATATAAATAAACAGATGAAATATATTTTACTATATTCAGTGATGAATTTACATGTGGTTAAGTATTATAAGGAGCAAAATGCTTAATTCACTCAGGGAAGGTTGTTAAAAAAAAGCCTCACGTAAGCTGTTGAGAAGCAAAGGTTTTGGTGAGACAGATAAAGGTGCGGAGAATAGGTCTAAAGAAATATTAGGCAGGCGAAACAGACCTTACAAAGGCATAGAACAACAACAAAAAAAAATTTATAATGACAGGCAAGACACAATACAAAATGAATCCACTGTGCAAAGTCATGAATGGAAGGAACCAGACTAGTCAGGCACAGAGTAACAAAGTACTTTATGCTCTGCTAAGGAGCTTACCCCCAACCCCCAATACAAAGAGAGAGCACTGGAAATTTTAGATTGCTTTATGTTTGGGGCAGATCAACATATATGTTGAGTAGAAGAGATATTTGGACATAGAAAAGATCAAGAAAGACCTCTAACCAAGAAAAAAAGTAAAAGGTTGTGACATAAACTAAGATGATGGCAACAGATTAACGTCTAAATTCTTAAGAAATTGGACACCAATATAACTAAACTGTTGTATATGTGTAAAGAAAAGAATGGGTATAAATTCAAGGATAATCTGGGGAGCTAGTACACAAAGATTCAAGGGCTTAGAAAGAAATTTTAGAATAAGTCAACCTGAAAAAAAAGAGACAATATAGTTTTTATGGTGTGCTTTTGCAATTTGAACAACCCCAAAGTATTTTTATTAATTAGAAAAAAAATGCTTTGCTAAAGAAGTTGGTATATGTGTAAGACAATTAAAAGTCAATGGACAAATATATATGACTATATATATAATAGTCAGCCCATATCTGTGACCTTGGGAGAAATATTGCAGTTTCCTGTGGAGGGAATGGAGACACAGAACTCTGGTGGTAGGAACAGTGTGTAATTATACTCTTCTTACCTCATAATTTTGTACATCAATATTAAATCACTAAACAGGAAAAAAGGAAGAAAAAAAGTCATTCATAATACCACTTCCCAAAGATACAAAGATACGCAACTGGTAACACCTTAATATACACCTGGGTGAATTTTGATACTTTACATCATATCAACTGAATATTGTGTCCTACATTTCTTTTTTAATATTATATTAAGAAAATTTAAATTTCTCTCATATTATTAAAATTTTTAGTCCACCTGAACCCTAAATAAAAGGAAATTTCCCACACTTCTTTGCACATGACTTCTTAAGTATCTGGCAGTTTTCTTAGGATAAGTTAGTATTTGTACAAGTTTAAAATCAAGTTTAGGGATATATATGGTTTGATGTGAGAAGGAATGAAGTTCCATGTATGCCCAGTGAATATACCATGGCTGTGTTTGGGTCTCATGACAGTTCTCAGAATGTTATCAACATCTTCCATTTTGAACTCTCTTTTATTCCTCCTCTTTTCTCCTGGGTCTTGCTGCACTTGGATTTTTGATTCATTCCTAATGCCTTTTGAGAGTGATTATATCTCTAACACTGCCTGAATTCTTTTCTTCCCCCAGTCTAGCACATTCTACATTTTATGCATGAAAAGGATACTAGTTACAATAATGACTAGCAGAGCTTTTTTTTTTTTTTAAGATGATAATTTCTTTCTGTTTAACACTTTGATTTCCTAAAAGTTTTGCATGTGTAGGGAGTTCACCTATCTGGAAATAAAGCACTTGTAAATATTACAGTGGATGACTTTTATCTACTGACTCTAGAGGGTTTATTAACAAACCAGGAATTCAATATACCACCCACAGAACACAATAAAGCAACCCCAAATTATTAGACATTTTGGCATAAATTACTACTTGCAAAGCTTACTTTTTTCACTTAAAACATATTCTACACAAGACTGTTATTTTCACACCTGACAAAAAACAACTTAATGAACTGATTTAAATTTTAGATGTTATGGAAAGAATAGCACCAGTTGCTCATGTTGATCAGCATAATCAAATAAGCTTAAATTAACATTTTTGATATGTTATGTCATTTTGAGATCATCTAGTATTTTCAAAGGCCACTTTGATCTTCTTACATTTATCTTAATTTACTCGCATGTTTTTGTAACACTAAACAAAAAATGTCTTCAACCTTTTTTTAATCATAGTGACCAAATATTTCTTCCAAAAATTATTTCTCTGGATTTAATATGTTTTTATCTATTTTCCACTAAATTTAGTAAAATAAAATTTTTTTTGTTAATTTAAGAAAGGAGACATTAACAAAACCATAGAATAAGATGGGTACAATTCCGCACAATTCCCATAACCCAATCTCCATATCCTATCCCCTCCCCTGATAGCCTTCCCATTCTCTATCTCTCTGGGAGTATGGATCCAGGGTCGTTGTGGGTTGCAGAGGGTGGAAGGTCTGGCTTCTGTAATTGCTTCCCTGCTGAACATGGGCGTTGACTGGTCAATCCATACTCCTAGTCTGCCTATCTCTTTCCCTAGTAGGGTGGGGCTCTGAGGAAACAGAACTCCAGGACACATTGGTGGGGTTGTCTGTCCAGGGAAGTCTGGTCAGCATCTTGCTGGCATCCAGAACCTGATGGCTGAAAAGAGAGTTAACATACAAAGCCAAATAAATTGTTGAACAATCATGGACCTAAAGACTGTAATAGTTTTAATCCATTACTACTTAATCATGTTGAGTTCATATGGTATTTATTTTCACCATGTGCACTTCTGCTGCGCTACTTCCCAGTCTCAGGAATTTATTTTCTCTTGAAACATTTCTTGACTTTATTACTTCATTAATGTTACTTCAGTAATCTGCTACTATTGTGTGAAAAATTTCATACTTTCAAATCCACCATTTTTTTTTTTTAGACAAACACACCTTAGTTCTAAGATAGATGGACACCTAAAAAGTGGGATAGAGAGAATTTGTCTTCCATTCATCAGTTTTAAGAATGTCTTGAGGAGGGCTGGGTGGTGGCACACCTGATTGAGCACGCAAGGACCAGAGTTCAAGCCCCCAGTCCCCACTTGCAGTGGGAAGGCTTCATGAGTCGTGAAGCAGGGCTTCAAGAGTCTCTCCCCCTCTTTATCTTCCTCTCAATTTCTGACTGTCTCTATCCAATAAGCAAATAAAGATAATAAAATATCTAAAAAAAAAAGGGCCCACCATTAGTGTGGGAGCTAGCAGCGCAGGTGCTGTGGACGACAGCTACCCCACAGTGCATCATCCTGTGCACACGGAAGGGGGTGAGGGGGACAACTAGAGAAGGTCCTTTTTCCACAAAAGGAAACAGCAGACTGCAGGCCCGGGGGTGCAGGAGGTCCAGACTCCTGGGCGAGGAATAACCATTGCTCCCTCCCTCCCCCAGAGACAGTTGGGGAGGCCTCCTAGGCGCCCGCACCCTGGGGAGCTGCCAGGCCTTGTCCCTTGGCCTCTTGACCCAGTGGAAACTTGAAGTGTTTTTCCCTTCTGGCTTTTCAGCTTTTCTTTTGTTGCTTTAAGCCTCCTCGCCCGCCCCCACCTCCACTGGGAGGGAGGAGGCGGGGCCAGGGAGCGGGTGGCAGCTCATGTGGGTGGCCACTGGGGCGCCTGGTGTCAAGCTTGTAGTCTCCACTGAGATCCTGAGGTTGCTGGGGTGGCGCTGGGCTGCCAGGGAGCATCGTGGTCACCTTCCTTGTAAATCACGTGCAGCCCGGGAGCTTTCCGGCCTCACCCTGCGGGCTGGGCACTGTGCAGCTGCTGGAGCCAGCTGACCCTGGGGCGGGGTGGGGGGTGCCCGGGCAGGGGCCGGAGGGGCTCCAGCACTAGCTCACTCACTCGGCTTGAAGAAGTGAGGTGGCGACCACTGATGGAGTGGAGTGAGAGGGCACATGCTCCGCATGTGTGAGGCCCCACGGATCCCCGGCACCAAAATAATTTTTCTTTTTAAAAGTTTTTCTTTTCTTTCTCTTTCTTTCTTTCTTTCTTTCTTTCTTTCTTTCTTTCTTTCTTTCTTTCTTTCTTTCTTTCTTTCTTTCTTCCTTCCTTCCTTCCTTCCTTCCTTTCTTTCTTTCTTTCTTTCTTTTTCTTCCTTCCTTCCTTCCTTTCCTTCCTTCCTTCCTTCTTTCTTTTTTAAGATTTTATATATTTATTTATGAGAAAGATAAGAGAGAGAAAGCACCAGACATCATTCTGGCACATGTGCTGCCAGGGATCGAACTCAGGACCTTATGCTTGAGAGTCCAAAGCTTTATCATTGTGCCACCTCCCGGACCACAAGAATTTCTTTTTCTCTCTTTTCTTTACTTCTTTTCTTTCTTTTTTCTTTTTTTTTTGTGATTATTAATGGCTGACAAGATTGCATGGTTACAGGGTATAGTGCCACACTGCACCCAGCAGCAGAGTTCTGTGACACCCCCCCATCCTCCCATCTTCCCATCCTCCCATCCTCAGAAGGAATTTTTTTTAAAAAAAGACGATTATGGCGAGGGCCCAGGAAGCTAAGAAAAGGAGGTAGAGGCTGTTTAAGTGATCTGGGTCTTGAGACACCTGTAGAAGTTAAATTAAAAGGCAATGAAAGGATATCTGGTAAGAATTTGAAGGCCTATGCACATACACATAGGTGAGTGCAGAGTAGTAGGGTGGGGCCATGGAAAACTCCAGATGTTTTCAGAGCTAGCAGTGTTGGGAGTTAGGCTAAAGATGGACCAAGTGAGATGGGCAGGGACTTGTGCTTGTGAGCCTATCATGAAGGGCAGGTAGGCTGAACACTGGCATTTAGGTTGCTAGACAAAAAAATAGAACATCACTAAGATTAAGTTAGGTGGGAAATGACAGAAAAAGTGGGTGTGATGCAGAGTAAAAAATAACACAATATCCGGGAACCATTTGTGTAGAAGTATTTGAGAATAACTCCCTGATGGGATCCATACAGATGGGTGTCTATAGATGGAGTTAGAAAAGAGGACAAATGAAGGACAGCTTAGCAGGGAATGAGATTATAAAGGCCATACTTTAGTGCTGTCAGTTTGGGCAAAGAGACTGTATCCCCAGTTCCTAGATCCATGTTTTGTTCCTATTTATTATTTATTTATTTATTTATTTATTTATAAATAACCAGAGCACTGCTCTGGCTTATGGTAGCACAGGGGATTGAACCTGGGACTTCAGAGCATCAGGCATGAGAGTCTCTTTGCATAACCATTATGTTATCTACCCTCACCCTCTGTTCCACTTTATAACATGCTTTATAAATAACAGGTGAACAGATAGAATCTTGTGGGGGGAAATGGTACCTTGGAAACCAAAGTTTCAAGAGAGTCACAATAATCTAGTGACATGATGCTGAGAGGTCAAATAAGACAAAACTTAAATAGAGAATCTATTGGATTTAACAACTGAGTGTGTTAAGTAGTAATCTAGGTGGCAGAGAGGTTTTAGGTGTATGGTGGAGAAAAGTGCTGTGTAGTGAGCAGTAAACAATACCATTTCTTTTTCTTTTTTTTTTTTTTTTTTTAGGATGCTCTAGTATGAGGTGCAGAAGAGTAGAAGATTTGTAAAGACATTTAAGAAAGTTTGTTTGACTACTTAGTAGAGATGCTGCAGATGCAGGCAAGAGAGAATAAGGACGTTGAGTGGGGGATTGTTGTAATCTTATACCTGGAAAATAGTTTTATAGAAATGATGCTTTTGCTTGGGCTAGAAGGAGCAGCAAATTAAGGAGATTGAATTATTATCAAGAATGTGTTCTACAAATTAATTATTATCAAGAATGTGTTCTACAAATTACCTATTTGATCTTTTTTAATACAGATTTTATTTATTCCTGAGAAAAGTAGGAGAGAAAGAACCAGACATTACTCTGGTACATGTGCTAGCAGAGTCTGAACTCAGAGGGAGAAGTGGGGGAGAGACAGAGAGCGGGGAGAGAGAGATGGGCTAACCAATCAACCTATAGCACTGCTTTACCACTTATGAAAGTTACTCCCATGGGTGGGGATTGGGAGCATGAACCCAGGTCCTTACACATGGTAATGTGTGCACTCAACCAGGTGCAACATTGCCCTGCCTCCCTCTTTTTCAATACAAATTTACTTCTTTGAGTGGGAAGCAAGACTCTGCCACATTCCAATTCCCTAACTGAACCCCCAGGCCTTACATATTCAAGTCATGTGCCCTACCTATTGAGTCACCTCTTGCACTGATACTATCTTGGTTTTAGAGCCTGATACATATTTTTTGTCAGTTTTCCTTCCATCTGTCCTTTCCATCTTTCCTTCCTTCCCTTCCTATCTATTTTTTTTTTTTTTTTGCATCTAGGGTTTTCGCTGGCGCCCAGCACGATGTCATCGCTTGTGAAGTGGGGAACCCCCCCCCCCCATACCAGGATCCTTGTGCTTTGTACTATGTGTGTTTAACCTGGTGCTTTACCGCCTAGCCCCCTCTTTCTTTTTTCCAGCACACAGCTCTGGTTAATGGTAGGGATTGGACCATTTTTTTATTTCTTTATCATTCACATATAAGTGAGATCATAAGACATTTGTCTTTCTCTTTTTCTATCATCTTTATTTATTGGATGGAAACAGCTAGAAATCAAGAGGGAAGGGGGAAGTAGGGAGAGAGACAGAGACACAGCTCTCCTTTACTGCTCTCAAACTTTTCCTTTTGTAGATGGAGACTGAAAGCTTGAATCCAGATCCTTGTGCATTGTAACATTTGAGCTCAGCCAGGTGCGCCACCACCCAGCCCCGACAATCTACCATTTATGATGTATTTATTTTTTTACTTTTTGTCTTTTTAAAAAAATATTTATTTATTTATTTATTTATTTATTTATTTATTTTCCCCTTTGTTGCCCTTGTTTTATTTTTAACATTGTTGTGGTTATTGATGTTGTTGTTGGATAAGACAGAGAGAAATGGAGAGAGGAGGGGAAGACAGAGAGGGAGCGAAAGACAGACACCTGCAGACCTGCTTCACCACTTGTGAAGATACTCCCCTGCAGGTGGGGAGCCGGGGCCTCAAACTGAGATCCATACTATGGTGGTCCTTGCACTTTGTGCTAAGTGTGCTTAACCTGCTGCTCTACCACCCAACTCCAGATGTCTTTATTTTATTCATTCTTTAATTTCTAATTTCTTGTGTTCCTTTATTTCTTTTTTGAGACAGAGAGAAAGAGAGAGAATGTGAAAGTGATCATAGTAGTGAAACTCCCTTCAGTGTGGTAGGGTCCAGGGTCAACCCTAGTTGTACATGTGGTAAAACAGCGCGTTATCCAGGTGAGCTATTTCACCAGCCCTGACTTTACTTCTCAGTGCCGTACATGGGACTATGCCAGAGATCTAATCCTGGACCTCACACATTCAGTTCATACACTCTACTGCTAAACCATTTCCCACCTCCTAGGACATTTTCAAAGGAGAATTTAAGGAGAAAAACATAATTATTGAAAAAAATAGACAGATTACTAATAATGAGAGGGAATCTGGTTGGTTAGGAGACAAGAATGAGAAAGACAACTGTTGAATACCATCGTGATAAGACTTCTTTAGCTATTGTTTTTAAATAAATTTCTAAATGGTACCTTATCTTTAAGAATTTATTCAGAATTTCCAAGATTAGTTTGTTTAAAAAATTACTTTTGTAGAATGAAAGTAGTGAGAACCAGAGCACTACTAAATTCTTGCATAAGGGATTTTGAATTTGAGGCCTCAGGCATGTAAATCTGATCCTCTTAACTGGTTGATCTCTCAGAGGCCAGAGATAATTTTTTAAAAATTTTTTATTTAAGAAAGGATTAATGAACAAAAACATAAGGTAGGAGGGGTACAACTCCACACAATCCCCACCACCCAATCTCCATAACCCACCCCCTCCCATGATAGCTTTCCCATTCTCTAGCCCTCTGGGAGCATGGACCCAGGGTCATTGAGGGTTGCAGAAGGTGGAAGGTCTGGCTTCTGTAATTGCTTCCCCACTGAACATGGGCGTTGACTGGTCAGTCCATACTCCCAGTCTGCCTCTCTCTTTCCCTAGTAAGGTGTGTCTCTGGGGAAGCTGAGCTCCAGGACACATTGGTGGGGTCTTCAATCCAGGGAAGCCTGGCCAGCATCCTGATGGCATCTGGAACCGGCTGATTGAAAAGAGAGTTAACATATGAAGCCAAACAATTTGTTGAGCAATCATGGATCCCAAGCTTGGAATAGTGGAGAGGAAGTGTTAGGGAGGTACTCACTGCAAACTCTAGTGTAATTCTGCTTTCAGGTATATATTTTGCAGTAGTTTATGGGTACGTGTGAACATAAGCTCTCTCTCACAGAAACTGGTGTATATCTAGGTTATGGGACTTTGTTAGAAAGTGAACCACCTGAGATGAAATTAGAGTGTACTATAAAAGGAAAGGTCTTAACCGAGTAATGAATCTGAAGGGTTGTCATTCCACACGTGAAGTCTCTGGACACAGTCTGAAGTGAAGCATGTTGAGGTGGCAATCGTTTCGTTGGTTAGGTTGTGATCGGCGGATGCAATATTATTTGATATGGATTGGGAGAGGCATATGGGAAAGTGGGCCCTATCCAAGGGTTCCAGGACTGGGGGAAGTAGGGGCTTTATAGTGGAGATGTGAGGTTCCTGCTGTCTTAGGGTTCAAAAAGACAATCGATAGTTAATGTTATCATCACATTATTTAGTAATTGGGTTAACTTTGAAAAGCCCTTTTGTTATGGTTTGCTGTACAGTATCCAGTATCTTGTATATAGCTGTGCTATTGGATGCTTCTAATCTACTTGGTCTAGGCTTTTGAGAGAGTCTGCATATCAAATACACAGCCTATATATTAAAAAGATTCAGTTTGTGTTTTGAGGAACTTTGAGACATACAATTGATTTTCCCCCTCTCATATTAATTAACTAGTGATTTATATGTCTACATTTTGCTAGGAGTGTACATAAACACCATTCGCACCACCAAAGGACTGTGACCCATCCCTCCTGCCCACTCCGACCCCCCACTGGCCCAGGAAGCTGCATGTCTACCCCTCACCACTGGGTTTTTACTTTGGTGCCCTACTTACAATTTGATCAGGTCCTGCTTTTAGTTTCCCTTACAGATCTTCTTAGTCAACTTCTGCTGATGAGTGGGATCATCCCATACTCATCTTTATCTTTCTGACTAGTGTTCACTTAACATAATTCCTTCTAGCTCTGTCCAAGATGGGTCAGAGAAGGTGGGTTCATTGTTCTTGATAGCTGCATAGTGTTCCATTGTGTATATATACCACAGCTTTCTCAACCACTCATCTGTTGTTGGGCACCTGGGTTGCTTCCAGGTTTTAGCTATTATGAATTGTGCTGCTATGAACATAGGAGTACACACCTCTTTTTAGTTGGGTGTTACGGAGTCCTTGGGGTATAACCCCAGGAAAGGAATTACTGGATCATATGGAAGGTCCATGTCTAGGCTTCTGAGAGTTTTCCAGACTGCTCTCCACAGAGGCTGTACCAATTTAGATTCCCACCAACAATGTAAAAGGATTCCTCTGTCCTGACATCCTCTCCAGCATTTGTTGCTGCTGTCCTTTTTGATGTATGCCATTCTTACAGGAGTGAGGTGGTATCTTAGTGTTGTCTTAATTTGCATTTCTCTAATAATCAGTGACCTAGAGCAGTTTTTCATATGTTTGTTAGCCTTTTGGATCTCCTCTGTAGTGAATGTTTTGTTCATATCCTCTGCCCATTTTTGGATGGGGTCATTTGCTTTTTTGGTGCTAAGTTTGCTGAGCTCTTTATATATTTTGGTGATTAGTTTCTTGTCTGATGTATGGCATGTGAGGATATTCTCCCATTCTGTGAGGGGTCTCTCTGTTTGTTTAATAGTTTCTTTGGATGTGCAGAAGCTTTTAAATTTGATGTATTCCCATTGGTTTGTTTCTGCTTTAGTCTTCCTTGCAATTGGGTTTGATTCATCAAAGATGTCCTTGAGGTGTATGTGGGAAAGTGTTTTACCAATGTTTTCCTCTAAGTATTTGATTGTTTCTGGTCTGACATCTAGGTCTTTGATCCATTTGGAGTTGATTTTTGTTTCTGGTGAGATAAAGTGGTTCAATTTCATTCTTCTGCATGTTTCAACCCAGTTTTCCCAGCACCATTTATTGAAGAGAGCCTCCTTTTTCCATTTAATACTTTGGGCCCCCTTATCAAAGATTAGATGCCCACAGGTGTTGGGATTTACTTCTGGGCTTTCAATTCTGTTCCACTGGTCTGTGTGCCTATTTTTGTTCCAGTACCATGCTGTTTTGATGATGATGGCTTTATAATATAGTTTAAGGTCTGGGAGTGTGATGCCTCCATTTCTGTTTCTTTTCCTCAAGATGGTTTTGGCAATTCTAGGTGTTTTCATGTTCCAGATAAATGATTGTAGTGTTTTTTCTATTCTCTTAAAGAAGCTTGGTGGAACTTTCATGGGTATTGCATTAAATTTGTATATGGCTCTGGGGAGAATATTCATTTTGATGATATTTATTCTTCCAATCCATGATCATGGGATATCTTTCCATTTCTTGGTATCAGTTTCTATTTCCTTGAGTAGCGACTCATATTTTTCAGCATACAAGTCTTTCACTTCTTTGGTCAACTTTATTCCTAGGTATTTGACTGATTTTGCTGAAACAGTAAATGGGAGTGATTTCTGGATGTCTTCTTCTTCAGATTTAGTGTTTGCATAAAGAAATGCCACTGATTTTTGTACATTGATTCTGTAGCCTGATACCTTGCTATATTGCCTAATAACTTCCAGTAATTTTCTACTGGATTCTTTAGGTCTTTCTATGTATACTATCATATCATCTGCAAATAGTGAGAGCTTGACTTCTTCCCTTCCAATCTGTATTCCTTTGATTTCTTTCTCTTGCCTGATTGCTATGGCAAGAACTTCCAATACTATGTTGAAGAGTAACGGTGACAGTGGACAGCCCTGTCTAGTCCCTGATCTGAGGGGGAATGCTTTCAGCTTCTGTCCATTGAGTATGATGTTGGCTGTAGGTTTGCTATATATAGACTCCACTATCTTGAGGAATTTCCCATCTATTCCCATTTTTTATAGAGTTTTGAGCATGAATGGGTGTTGGATTTTGTCAAAGGCTTTCTCTGCATCTTTTGAGATAATCATGTGGTTTTTGGCTTTGCTTTTATTGATGTGGTGAATGACATTGATTGACTTATGGATGTTGAACCAGCCTTGCATTCCTGGGATGAATCCGACTTGGTCATGATGAACAATCTTTTTGATGTGTTGCTGTATCCGGTTGGCCAAGATCTTGTTTAATATTTTGGCATCTATGTTCATCAGAGATATTGGTCTGTAGTTTTCCTTTTTTGTTCTGTCCCTATCAGCTTTTGGTATCAGGGTGATGTTGGCTTCATAAAAGGTGGAAGGGAGTATTCCTGTTTCTTCAATCTTATGGAATAGCTTAAGCAGTATGGGTATTAACTGTTTCCTGAAAGTTTTGTAGAATTCATTTGTGAAGCCATCTGGTCCAGGACTTTTATTGTTGGGGAGATTCTTAATAATGGTTTCAATTTCTTTGTCTGTGATTGGTGCATTTAGATTTTGTAGTTCTTCTTGGTTCCGTTTTGGAAGTGCATAGGTTTCTAGGAATTGTTCCATTTCTTCCAGATTCTCTAGCTTGGTGGCATATAGTTCTTTATAGAAGTTTCACAGGATTCTCTGGATTTCTGTGGTGTCAGTTGTGATATCTCCTGCATCGTTTACAATTCTGTTAATTTGAGTCTTCTCTCTTTTTTGTTTGGTGAGTCTGGCTAGGGGTTTGTCAATTTTGTTTAATCTTTCAAAGAACCAACATTTGGCATCATTGATCTTTTGTATGGTTCTTTTATTTTCGATGTTGTTTATTTCTGCTCAAACTTTAGTGATTTCTGACCTTCTGGTTGCTTTAGGGTTCCATTGTTGCTCTTCCTCTAAGTCCTTGAGGTGTGCAGTAAGGTCGTTCATTTGAGCTTCTTCTTGGTGTTTAATATGTGATTGTATGGCTATAAGTTTCCCTCTCATTACTGCTTTAGCTGTGTCCCAAATATTTTGATAGGTTGTGTCTTCATTTTCATTAGTTTCCAGGAACATTTTAATTTCCTGTTTGAGTGAGTCTCTGACCCAGTGGTTCTTAAGGAGCATGTTGTTTAGTTTCCAAATTCTGTGACTTTTAATAATTTTCTGTCTATGGTTAAATGTTAGTTTTACTCCACTGTGGTCTGAGAAGATGCTTGGGATGATTTCAATGCTCTTGAATTTATTGATGCTGTCTTTGTGGCCTAACATGTGGTCTATCCTTGAGTATGTGTTATATGGATTTGAAAAGAAGGTGTATTCCAGTTTTTTGTGGTGGAGGAGTCTGAAAATGTCCAAGAGGTCTAGTCTGTCAATCTCTTCATTCAATTCTCTTGTATCTTTATTGGTTCTCTGCTTTGTTGATCTGTCTAAGTGTGAGAGTGGGGAATTGAAGTCTCCCACTATTATTGTATTACTATTGATGTATTTTTGAAATTCTTTTAGTAGATGCTTAATGTATTTAGATGGTCCCTCGTTGGGTGCATAGATGTTAATAATTGTTAAGTCTTCTTGGCTGATTGATCTTCTAATCATTATTTAATGTCCTTGCTTATCTTTTATTACTTTATTTTATTTAAAATCTATCGTGTCTGAGATGAGAATGGCTGTTCCTGCCCCTTTTTGTGGTCTGTTAGCCTGTATGATAGTTTTCCATCCTTTCACTTTAAGTCTGTGTTTATCTTGTTGTGACTGAAGGGATTCTTGCAAGCAGCATATGGTTGGGTTATGTTTTCTAATCCATCCCCCCACCCTGTGCCTTTTGATAGGTGAGTTTAAGCCATTGACATTTATTGATATTATGGATTTAATGTATTGTAGTGCTATTGTTCTAAAAAACAATTTGTTTACTCTGATATATTACAAGTATTATAGTGATGTTCTTGTTTATAAGAGGTCTTTTAGTACCTCTTTCAGGGCCGGCTTGGTGATAGTTGCCTCCTTTAACTGTTGTTTATCTAAGAAGGTTTTGATCCCTCCATCTAGCTTGAATGAAAGTCTAGCAGGACATATTATCCTTGGTTGAAACCCTTTTTCATTCAGGGCTCGATCGATATCTTGCCACTCCCTTCTGGCTTTTAGAGTTTGAGTTGAGAAATCTGCAGATAGTCTTATGGGTTTTCCCCTGTATGTGACTTTTTGTTTCTCTCTTGCAGCCTTTAGGATCCTTTCTTTATCCTTACTTCTTCTCATTGTGACTATGATGTGTCTTGGTGTCTTCAGGTCTGGGTTGATTCTGTTTTGTACTCTCTGGGCCTCTTGAACCTTGATATCCTTTCTGTTATTCAGGTCTGGGAAGTTTTCTTGTATTATTTCCTCTAGAATGTTTTCTTCCCCTTCCTCTCTTTCTTCCTCTGGCAGGCCAATTATACGAATGTTACTTCTTTTGAGATCATCCCATATGTCTCTGTTGTTGTTTTCAGTGTCTCTCAATCTCTTTTTAAGCTCTTTCACCTCTTTCTTAGTTTTCTCTAACTCATTCTCTGTCTGACTAATTCTTTTTTCTGCTTCTGTTAGTCTGCTTTCCCTTGCCTCAGTTTCTTTCTTCATTACAGCTATTTCAGCTTTCAGTTCTCTAATTGTCTCAAGATAATCAGTATTTTCCTGGGGGTCTCAACTGTTGTTTCCCTAATACTTCCATTCCTTTCCTCCAATGTTGTTTTCATTTCTGTGATTAATAAGTTTATTATTGCTTGCATACTTTTCTCATCTATGGTTACTTCTGGCTGATTTATAGTTTCTTCTGGGCTCTTGTCTTCATTCATTGGAGTAGCAGTTTTATTTGTTTTTGATCTACCCATTTTTTTTAATTTATGTGTTTCTTTTTTTTTATGCTCTGTTGTTCCTCAGTTGTTGTGTCTTGAGTACAAGTAACACTGTACTAAATACCTTTATGACAATTGCACTATCAACCTCCTGAATTACAGTAGCAACTGAAGTAAATATTGAAGTAGTTTAATCGTTACCAGTTAGCCAAACAATTTCTCCAGTCCGTGAAAAAATAGTAACCAAATCCCAGTGAAGAAAGAGAAAAGAAAGAGAGGATAGCAAGAATAGACAGTTATGCAAATCTACTATCCACTGTATATTCTAGGGGTAACAAGAGGGGAAAGGGAGCTAGAGCAGAGATACACACATAGAGAGTCCACTCTGAGTCAGATTTATTCCCCAAAATAATTCACAAATTCAGAAAAGCAAAGAAGAAGGAAGAAGTGTATGACAAGATTAAAAAAAAAAGAGAGAGAGAGAGATAAGAGAGAGAAAAGGGAGAAGATAAGAAAAAAGTTGTAATTAAAGAGTAGTGCAAGGAAATTCCCAACTGTGTATCAGTGAATTCAAAAAAGCACCCTGTTTGGTGGTGTGGGGTATCCTGCTAGGAGCTGGTCCCCAGGGACTGCTTATGGGGGTGGGGGGGAAGGAGGTATGCTTGAAAATTAAAAGGATGAAAAAAGAATTTTTTTACCCTACTCTAATTCTTAACCCAAATTAAGTTATAGTCACCTGCTTTGTGTCACCACTATGGCCCCTTATTGGCTGGCCTTCTAAAGGCAGAAAATCCTACTGTTTCCAGAAGATGTGTTCGGAGCTCAGCAGCTAGCAGCTTCTCAGTCCACCATCTTCCGGGAAACCCCCCCTCCAGACTGTTTAAAAGGATTTCTCGAAAATGAAAACTAGCTCCAAGTCCTTTGATCTAATGAGAGCTATACTTAAGAAGTCTTTGGATCCGCCCTCAGGGTTGCGGTGATCCCTGGAGACTCCCATGAGAAAGCCCCCGAGCTATAGTGCTCCCTCCGGGTCCTCTGCCGGCTGCCCAGCAGTGCTCTGCAACTGGCGGAGGAGCCGCCTTCCCGGGCGTAGGACAATGCCCGGCGCACCTGCCTTGCCCACCACCGCCTGGGAAGTCTGGAGCAGCCCGCCTGCTAGTCTGTGCCACCTTTACTCTAATTCTTAACCCAAATTAAATTATAGTCACCTCTTTGGTGTCACCACTAGGACCCCTTATTGACTGGCCTGCTAAAGGCAGAAAATCCTACCGTTTCCAGAAGATGTGATCAGAGCACAGCTGCTAGCAGCTTCTCAGTCCGCCATCTTCCTCACTATCTCCCAAGATAATTTTAATGAGTTAGTTGGGCAAAACAAATCTGATTTTTCAAACAACTTGCTTATGGAATCATATAATGACTTGAGAAGGTGGTACTGCACTGTTATGTGATTATCTTCATATAATAAGCAGTATGGCTATTGAGCACTTGAAATTCATTTGATATTTCCTCTTTATTTATTAATGAGAGGGATAGGAGGAGAGAGAAAGAACCAGACATCATTCTGTTACATGTACTGTCGGGATTGAACTCAGGACCTTATGCTTGAGAGTCCACACTTTATCCATTGCACCACCTCCCAGACCACGAAATTTTCTTATTTTGTATTTATTTTAGGTAGAGACAGAAATTGAGAAGGAAGGGGTTGATTAATAGGGTGAGAGAGAAAGATACCTGTAGCACTGCTTCACAGATCATGAAGCTTCTCTCCTGCAGGATTGAATCTGGGTCCTTGTGCATTGTAGTGTGTGCACTTAATCAGATGCACCACCACTGGACTGAGCACTTGAATTTTTCATGATGTTTATTATATGTTGTGAGAGCACGTGTAACTGCTGGCTGTTATACAGTAGTCAATTTATATTATTGACATTAGATCTCATTTGTACCTTCAGTCTTGTTAGAAATACATCTGTTTTGGGAGCTGGGTGGTAGCACAGTGGGTTAAGTTCACATGGTGCAAAACACAAGGGTGGGCGTAAGGATTTTGGTTTGAGCCCCCCCATCCCCACCTGCAGGGGGTCGTTTCACAAGCAGTGAAGCAGGTCTGCAGGAATTGATGTCTCTCTCTCTCCCTCTCTCTCTTTCCCTCCTCTCTTGATTTCTCTCTGTCCTATCCAACAATAACAGCTGTGACAACAATAACAATAATAATAACTACAACAAGGGCAACAGAATGAGGAAACTGGCCTCCAGGAGCAGTGGATTCATGGTGCCCCACAATCGATAACCCTGGAGGCAAAAAAAAAAAATACATCTGTTTTGAAAAGCAGAACTAACAATAAAATGGCAGCTCACCATAAACATTAGGAGCAGTAACAGACTTTCATACCATTACTGTCTTCGTAGGTTTTGTTTTTAATATAGCATTGTTCTTGCATATAAGTTCTTGGGTACAGAACCCTGGGCCTCATGCCTGTTGGTACCAGTTTAACCATTTCCCAAGCCACTATCTTTATAGTTTAGACTTTTACAAACTGTATAATTGGGATCATACAGTAGGTAACCTTTTCAGGTTGTCTTCTCTCACTTAATAAGCAGTTAAGATTCTTCTGTGTCTTCCCATGGCTTAGTAGGTCATTTCCTTTAGCACTAAATAATATTCCATTGGCAGGATATTTTTCCAGTTTATACTTTAATCTATTGAAGGTTATCTTCATTTCCTTCTAGTGTTGGCAGTTATGAATAAACCTAAAAAAAAAATCTAAAAAAAGAATGTCCTGAGGTGTTATTTGCATTTGGTTGATAGGAAGATAAAATGCCAAGGTCCCCAGTACAGTGAGACTTTTTAATATTGTAAGACACTATTAAATGTATATAAATAAAAACTCATGTATATGGTAAAGGGATCTTCTGAGTGGATTTGGATTTGTGCTGTCTCTATCAAAGTATTCAAAGTCCAGACTGCTTTTAAGTGTTTAGTTCTATGTTGTACTCATTGGGTAGTCACTACATTGGATAATGTTAAACCACTTCATATATCTTCTCTTTTTTAAATTATATTTTATTTATTATTAGATAGAGACAGAGAGAAATTGAGAGGGGAGGAGGAAATAGAGGGAAAGAGATGCAGAGACACCTGCAGCCCTGCCTCACCACTAGTGAAGCTTTCCCCCTGTAGTTGGAGATAAGGGACTTGAACTTGGGTCCTTGCACACTGTAATGTGTGAACTTAACCAGGTGCACCACCTCTTGCCCTCCATGTATCTTCTCTAATTTTTCTGTCTACTGTGATAACTCAGAGTATATTCTAATTTATTTAAGATAGGCTTCAGGCATCTTTACTTTTCTCTGTCATGAGACCTTCTTGGAATGAAGTTCTCCAGCAGATTCTGAAAATCTGAGCACCTTATTTCCTTATATCTGTTGTCATTTAGGACTGGAGAAAGAGCTCACCTGGAAGAGTGTCTATGCTGCCAAATATGCCACCCAGGTGCAAGTCTGACCACTACTGCACTTGTGGAAACTGATGCTCTAGTGTCTTCCCCTCCCTCTCTCCCTCTATCTCTCTTTTTATCTGAAAAAGTCAGCCTAGAGTATAAAAGCCGTGGTGAGAATAGCAAGCATTTTAATCCAACTTCATCTAATATAACCAACTCTGTCATGCAAGTTTTATTTGTTGCTCATCTGTCTTCTGATTTTCTGTCACGTAGTCTGTGATTCCATAGAATTGATGAAGGCAGATGCTTTGCATGTCATTCACACATGGACAGGAACTCTGGAAAAAGTTGGAAACAGCATCACCACATGCTGGTGTAGAAGGCTGCTCTAATAAGCAAGCAAGAGAATTAAGGAACCATTTACGTTGGTTGTAGATTACTCTGCATGCTAGAAAAGATAACTCCCACAGCAGAAAAATAAGAGAATTCAAAGGTTATTCTTGATATGTCTAAGGAGAAATTAGTTTGCTTTTGGTCTGTAGTACCTCCTCAGGAGAAGCTGTAGCACATTAAAAAAAAATACACCTGATTTTATGAAAATTTTAACATTTTAAACTACTTATTTCTTTGTTTATATATTTATCTATTTACTTATTTATTGGGTAGAAATAGAAATTGAGAGGAAAGGGGAAAGGGGGGGAGACAGAGAAAGAGAGACACCTGCAGCACTGCTTCACCACTTGAGAAGCTTTCCCCTTGCAGGTGTAGGCTGGAGTCTTGAACTTGGGTTCTTGCAAATTGCAACATGTGCTCTTAATTTGGTGTTCCATTGCCCCAGTCCCTCCTTATTTTATGTTTTAAGACAGACTCTTGTGTTTTGATAACATTCCATCATGGAAATACTACCTGGTCCAACTTCAATTTCATTTCTTTTCTTTCTGCTTTTCTGTTTTGTTTTTGTTTTTTCATTCCTGAGGAAACATTGACTGTATTATTGTTTTGTTTAAGGAAAATCTTAACTCCTATGAGAGTTCTTCTCCAAAAAAAACCAAAAAAACAAACAAACAAAAAAGAACTACAAATTAGGACATGTCCTTCAGTTCCCTGTTCTCAAGCCAAACAATTTTCTAAATTAAATCATATGGTAAACTCTTATTAATTTATTACCCAAAATCATAAACCCCTGTTCTAATCCCATAGCAAAGGTTGGGGTGGATGGGGCAGAACTCCCGTGACATGAAATGTTTATTAAGGGATCCACATTTTCCAATAAATCATCTCGTTCAATAATGACCAAAAAATTAGGCCCTGTCCTCCAAAGCTGTGAGCTTTGTCCTTGCATATTCACATGTAAATTAGAAATGATTGCCTTGCCCATAGATCTGGAGTATCCAGCCAGCAGCTATCATTAGATTGTGTTCACAGAGCCAAACAAACAGGAGAAGTGAACACTGAAAATACAAACATATAGAAGGAATTTGCAAATAGCAGTTTTCCCATTAAGATGTATCATACCGATCGCACAAAGGAGAATTCTGGCTCTAATTGAGTGCAGGTTTGTATTTGGCACATGTTACCTGTAGAATATTTGGGTAAATTACTGATGTCAGTTGTATTTCTCTTGGAGACGAGGGAAATAGGTTATTGGCACAATAAAACATCCAGAGGCATTTAAAATGTCAGTCTAATCTCAAGAACCAGTAAGGCTTTTAATTACCTTCTGTGCAATTTTTTTTTTAATTGCTCCAATGGCTGTAGCGCTTGGTAAATTCCTGACAGAGCAGCTGCAACAAACTTAATTTAAACATTTTTTTTTTCTAAACCTCTGTGAAAAAAAGCAATTGAGATGCAGTGTAAGTGTTGGGAGTCTCTTTTGTTCTCAACTCTCTGCAGGAATTCTTTTTGTATGGTCACTAATACAATCCTACCTCCATATTCAACCAATATTAGGACTTTTGTTTGCCAACAAAACATTTTTGAATAATATGTTTGTCAATAACATTCTCCTTTTGGATATTCCCAGTCAGTCAGTCTGCAGTGCTAGACAATCCCCAATTCTGAATTCCATATAGTCTTTGTCCCTTGCTTTTTCATTCTGTGACTCTGAAGTAAATTTGTTCAACTCATTACTTATCTATTCATTTATTTTTCATTCTTTCTTATTTTTATATATTTATTCATTTATTGGATAGAGACAGAGAGAAACTGAGATGGAAGTGTGGGGCAGAGAATGAGAGAGAATGAAAGCTACCTGAAATTATCAAATACTTAGATCAGAAACTATGAAATTTTGGGGGGGAAATTTTGACAGAACTCTTTCCCATCTATTTTATAAGCACCTTTAGTCATACAATTGCAATTGCAAGGAAGACTAACACAAAAATAAACAAATGTGACTATATCAAATTGAAAAGCTTCTGCATAGAGAAAGAAACCACCACCCAAACAAAAACCCCTTATGGAATGGGAGAAGATCTCTACATGCCATAAATCAGACAAAAGGTCAATAACCAAAATATATAAGGAGCTTACCAAGCTTAGCAAAAACAAACAAATAAAAACAAATAAACGACCACAAAACATGACCCTATCCTAAAATGGGGAGAGGATATGAACAGAATATTCACCAAAGAAGAGATCCAAAAGGCTAGCAGGCATATGAAAAAATGCTCCAAGTAATTGACTGTCAATTAAATGCAAATAAAGACAATAAAGATATAGCACATCATTCCCGTGAGAAAGTCACACATCAGATATGATAGCCACAACATGCTGGAGAGGTTGTAGGGGCAAAGGAGCCCTTCTGCACTGTTTGTGGGAATGTAAATTGATGCAGCCCCCATGGAGAGCAGTTTAGAGAACTCTTAGAAGACTAGAATTGGACCTACCCTATCACTCTGAAATTCCTCTCCTGGGGTTATATCCTCAGGAATCAAACACATCCATGCCAAAAGATATGACTTTATCTATGTTCATAGCAGTATGATTTGTAATATCCAAAACCTGGAAGCTTCCAAAGTGTCCAACAGATTAGTGGCTTGCAGGGAAAGCTCTGGAAGGCCTGCCTTGCCCATCCCATGCCCACCACTCCGTTGGCCACCAGAGAGGTGTCATAGAGGAGGAGAAGAACAGGTTGTGGTGGGAGTCAGCGCACAGAGTGAAGACTCAGGACACTGTGGCAGAGGATAGTGCATTTACTGGGTTACAGAGAGGTATTCTTATACTCAAGCAAGCAGGCAGAAAAGAGGAAGTATTGTTGGACCAATCATTTCAAAGGCCAATATTGTGAAGTGGGAACAAGCTGGGGACAGGGAAGTTGTGGTCTCGTCAGGAACAGGTTAGGGCAAAGACTGATGCAATCTCAATGGTTAAGCTATATGTGACTTGGGGAATCTCCACACCCTCTTGCCTGCGGGTAATGGAAATCTAACTATTGTCTGTACAGCAGTTTCAGTTAACAGCTCCTGCCCTTGGGCCAGGTGCAGAATGCTGGCAACAAGGCCCTCTGAGGAGAGGGAGGAGGGGCAAGGAGCCTTTTTGGGTGAACTCCTACTGGTCTCAGAGAGATGATTGGTGTGTCAGCCCTGATTGACCTGCCATATCCCCATAGAGGCTGAGAAAAGTTGTGGTATATATGCACAGTGGAATACTGCTGAGCTATTACAGTGATGAATTCACCTTCTTCACCTCATCTTGGATGGACCTTGAAGGAATCATGTTAAATGAGACAAACCAGAAAGAATATGGGATGATTTCACTTATAGATATAAGTTGAGAAATAAGAACAAAAAGGGAAACACAAAGCAGAACTTGGGTTCAGTTTGTTGTATTGCACCAAAATAAAGGACTCTGGGGAGGGTGTGTGTGTGTTTCAGGTTCTGGTGCAAGATGATGGAGGAGGACCTAGGCTGGGGGTGAGAGTGTTTTTTAAAAAACCTGAGAAATTTTATACATGTAACAACAACTGTCCTTACTGTGACTATAAGCCATTAATCCCCCAATAAAAAAAAAAGAATGTGCAATGAATTGATGTAAGTTTTTTGGTATGAATGGCATGTGTATCCTGCATTTGCCTCATTAGTCTCTTTGCTCTGTGTTTCTGTGCTCCAAGTATCTAAGTCTGGAGACACACCAAGGTCATAGCTAGTAGCATTCTATGGTGTGTTCATTTTTAGTTGAGTAGAGTAAGATGACCCAGTCTCTCTTCAGAGAGTGTGACAGTTTCTACCTTTGCTTCTTTATAGTGAGGACATATATTTCTTTAGTCTAAGCAAGTAATGTTTCAAATTTGTAAACTCATTGAAATATGACACTGGGCTTAAATTTCTAATTTTTTTTTCAAATACTAAATTTCCTATAATTTTAGACCAGATAGATTTTCTAATCTGGTTATGTCAGTATCTAGGATATAAATTATGGTGAGGTCAAGCATGGCACAATAAATACTAACCATGGGATTTTCAAAGGAAATCAAGCTCCCAAGCAACTTGGTTATAATAATAATTGTCTATTGCTTCCTTAACTCTTAAGACTGCAAGGAACCTTCCCTCATTCTCTTTGAAATCCATATTTCTCCCAGGTCTGGAACCTTTTGAAGTTTGCTTTTATTTCTTGATGCTTCTTTTCTTGATCTCCTATCTGGTGGCCTCAACTAAATCAGTGCAACCAGACCCCTGCAAGCATCAACCGGCTTTGACCTAGCACGTTATGATTGGGCCCTCCTCAATCGCTATCGAACAGGCCATGGCCAGTGAGCCGCTATGTTCCATCGCTGGGGAGCCAGAGACGACCCGAACTGCCCCTGCGGCTCCAGACAGACTATGACCCACATAGTCAACGACTGCCACCTCTCCAGATTCAAAGGAGGTCTCGAAACTTGACATCAGGCTCAACCTGACGCTGTTGACTGGCTACGGAAGAAGGGCAAACGCTAGAAGAAGAAGAAGTGCAACCACTGCCACCATGCCACATTTCACTTTGGACTGTATCTAGAGACTCCAAGCCTGAGATGTCAAACTTCCTACTCCAATAATCTGGTGAGACCTTTCCTAACACATGGGACTCTCTAGTTCCATTTCAAATAGTGTGATCTCTTACAAAGTTACAGAACCTAGTTTTAGGCCAGAGCCTAGAGGACAAAGTACATGTACATATGTATCCATGAGTTAGGGACACCTATATACTTCAAAATAAAAGTGCTTAATAGTTCTCTGTGATTAGATTTAGACTTAGTAAGTTCAGCAAGCAAGTCGAAAGACCTAAAGAAGACATCATAAAGTGTCTATTCAAATATTTGCTACTTAGGTCTAGACATCTTCTCTCTTATCCCCTACTTCAGTTCCCTCAGTTACTCTGTCTACCCAATTAAACACACACACACACACACACACACACACACACACACACACACGAGATATTTCTTAATCTCTTATGAAAACAAAAGCTTTAATGTCACCCCGTTGATAATCTTTAGAAGAAATCTTGTGTATAAATGGCCAAGAAGTGCATTAGAAAAAGTATATATATCAACTAAGGATAATTATTATCCCTATGACAACTTTTATTAGAATCGTCAGACAAGTAAAATGCAGTTAAAACCTGTTGACTTAGATCAACTAAAGCCCTATGTATATTCCCTTCCTAACTTGAGGCCAGACCTCATAAACCCAATACTTGTTTGGATACAACAAATGACACTCAACATATTAACAAGTGGGGTGAGAAAGTCTAAGTTTGTCAGATAAGAAAAGCACTATAAAAGCTGGATAAGGGCAAGAGACTAGCTCATTTAATGATGGCCTTTCTGGTCAATACCATGTCATCCCATCATCTGAGTCTTTAGTCAGGGAATCTTATATTCTTCCATAGATTTAATGGGTATAGACTTCTAATCAATCCCCCTCTCAACTATCACTGGTCACTTCCAATAAAAATGTCATGATAAACTCTTTTGTAGGCCTCTTTGGGACCATGCCCTCACTATAAACCTTATTTTTTGACACTGGAACTTCACCTGTGATTAATGCCTATGCAATTACACCACTCAGAACAGACATTTTCCCTTGTCAATCACAGATTAGAATGAAGAGTAGAGAAAGAATGGGAGATTTCACAGAATAGCTCCACAACTCATTAAACTTTCTCTATGTATGGTGTTCTCATGTGTTACTGAAGGCCCCAATGTGGTAAAACACTCTACCGGAAAATCTGTCTATTTATTATTATTATTATTGCTACCAAGCT
Organism: Erinaceus europaeus; assembly: GCF_950295315.1. Lineage (NCBI taxonomy): Eukaryota > Metazoa > Chordata > Mammalia > Eulipotyphla > Erinaceidae > Erinaceus > Erinaceus europaeus. The sequence continues at coordinate 57,260,344 of NC_080179.1, read as the reverse complement.
GGAGACTCAATACCAGCACCACAAATCCACTGCAGTGGCCATTTTTCTCTCATGCTTTTTTTTCTCCTCCTCCTCCTTATTTTTAGATATGACAGAAAGAAATTGAGAGGGGAGAGGGAAATAGGGTAAGAAAAGAAGAGACACCTGCAGACCTGCTTAATTGCTCATGAAACACCCCCCCACACACACTACAGGTGGGGAGCTAAGGCTTATTCTTGGGTCCTTGAGTTTGGTAATATGTGTGCCACTACCAACCCCCCGCACACACACACCAGAAGGACTATATCCAAACTATATATCTAGTTAGTTTTGTGGCAAAAAATGTCTGTGTTGAAAATGCCTGTGTCAAAGAATTCATGGACAATCTACTGAGAATCAAACTTCAGTATTACAGTTTTACAGATTAAATACACTTCAGATTAAGAAGTCGCTAATCTAGAGGTGAGACTTGGTTTTGTAAGACTCCCAGAGCCATGCATTTTTATTTTATATTTTGTATTTTAATCTGTTTTATTCTGTTCAGGTAGAAAAATATTAAATGTGAAAACTTTAATTTATGAAATTCTAGTTTGGAAAAAGGATTGATGTTTGAGGGATGATTTTTAAGCTAAGGACCATGTCAGAATCTCCTGGAAACTTTTGAACAAAAATCTCTATTTAAGATCCATTAATTCCAAAATAATTCTTTTGCACACCTGAGAATCATTCAGATACTTAGAAAGAACTGTTGAAGGATCAACTATCCCTGTATCAGCAAAGAGGTTAAAGGTACTTAATCTTCAGATTGCCTTGTACAGTATTTTGTCTATACACAGTATTTGACTCCATGTGTTTGTGAGTAAGGGTGTACCAACAAACAGTTCCCTGAGAAGCACTACTGTTAATTCCAGCCATATTGGTGTGTATTCAGTTACATGCTAACTCCTGGTCTCTTGCCCAGGGACTCTTACTCAGTGTTCCTGTGATTCCAGAGAAAAATCTGTTCCTTTGATAACATCTGTGTGAACCTACTATATGAACCCTGGTGGGAGTAGTTGGCACACTCAAATGGGAGCTAATCTAGGAGGATTTTTTAAATAAAGATATGGTCAAGAAAGCAGTAAAGTATGCTGAAATACCATAGGACATAGTTACCACAGAGAACCTGTATTACTTCAAGCCTGAGAAACATAATTTATCTGGGATGGAGAAGTTATTTGACTTCAGAAGTAGGTCTGAAAATTTATTCTTTCTGGCTGCCTTCTCCTCCTTGTATCACTTTACCACTTCTGCACTTACTCTTGAGCTTAAATCTTTCTGGAACCACCTACATTAGAATAGTTTCTGCCAGAAAATGTTATGCCAGTGTTGCTAACAATAAATTCCACGGGAAGGGATTCTAAAATGGAATGGTCAAAAGGAAACTACTGCTGGTGGAAATATGGTGAGGATAGCCTTTGACGTGCTATAGTTATCATACATACAAAGACTCTCATCTGTAGGGAATTGGGATGGAATAAAGGTAGAAGTAGTTGCACTTACTTGGGCAATATCTCAAGTGTTGAGAAACATGGCTGCAGTCTTACTTAAAAGGGACATAGACTGGGTTGGTGGCATTGATGCAGTATAGCCGAAAATGCCTTACATAAATCACCAATTCAGCAGCATGTTGTGTAATCCAGAACGTTATCTACCACTAAAGAAACCAGTAACTCCTGCAAGCATAGAGTATAAATTCCTAGGTTTTGTAAATTCATTAACAGAAAGTAGAGAAATCATGATCTGCGTGGAAAGATTGAGAAAACTGTAGGACTGGATTATGGATTCTCTCTTTTATCTAAATATTTGAGTAGCTGAGACTTGAGCAGGCACTCTGAGTGGATGCAAATTTAAATCAGGAAAAGGTTATCTGTGAAACTGTAAGGAATGTGTACCTTGGCTAATTTTTAGAGCCAAGTTTCTGTCTTTTCTTTTTAACCAGGCATTGAATTATTCTGAAAAGCTAGCACTCCCTTCCCATGAAGAGCAAAAGAACAGAGCATGCTGTTATGCCACTTGAGATAAACAATTACTTTGAAAACTGACATAGCCAATCAATTAAATAAACAAGATATTGTAGACAAGTAGCCACCTGCAAATGAAATGTAAAGTTGGTGGCAAAGATGCTGAATAAATAGGAATTTCAATCTGTAATTATCATCTAAAATAAACTATCAAAGTAGAGAATTAGAAGTTCAAGATACTTTGATAAAACTAAAGGATTGGATCAGAACAATTCTTCCTTACCTCTAGAGATGATTCTCTCGAGAGCTTCCTGAATCTATGGTCACATTGACTAGGTTTGATATGACATACCTGTCCATGGAGTGTACTATAAAGTTATAGACTGACATGAGGAAAATGTCCACAAAGAAAGCATAATTACCCCCCTCAATTAAGATTTTAATACTCACCAAAGTAAAAGACTCTGGGGTGGGAGTGGATGGGTACGGAGAATATAGGTCCATGAAGGATGATAAATGACATAGTGGGGTTGTATTGTTAAATGGGAAACTGGGGAATGTTATGCATGTACAAACTATTGTATTTACTGTTGAATGTAAAACATTAATTACCCAATAAAGAAATAAAAAAAAGATTTTAATACTGTTCCCCTTCTCTTTCATAAACAACCAATCCACTTTTGCTGATAACTTCTATTATCAGCAAAATGTGCTGTTCTAATTCTACTCATTATCTCAGAAAATGAATGGTCTACCTAATCATTCTAAGTAGTGAGAATTATGTGGGTAGAATAAATGGAATTGACTTTAAGTTCTGTGTTTACATCTTTTAAAAAACATGGTATTTATTTATTTTGGATAGAGACAGAGAGAAATTGAGAGGAAAGGGAGAGATAGAAAGAAAGGTTCCTAAAGCACTGCTTCGTTGCTTATAAAGATTTTCTTCTGCAAGTGGGGACCAGGGACTTGAACTTGATTTATTGCACTTTGTAACATGTTTGCCATACTACGCGCACCACTGCTTTCCCCCCTCTATTTACACCTTCCTAATTATATCAACTCTTCTTATCTATAAGATTAACATGATAATATACATTTTATTTATCTTTTACTGGGGGATTAATGTTTTACAGTAAATAGAGTTGTTGAACATGTGTACAATTTCTCAGTTTTCTACAAAACACTCTCACCCCCCAGCTTATGTCTTCCTCCATCATCATGAACCAGGACCTGAAACAACCACCCACCCACCCAGAGTCCTTTACTTTGGTGCAATACAGCAAACCCAGTTCAAGTTCTGCTTTGTGTTTCCCTTTTTGGTTTTATTTCTTAACTTTTGTCTGTGAGTAAAATCATCCCATATTCTTCCTTTTCTTTCTGGCTTATCTCACTTAACATGATTCCTTCAAGCTCCATCCAATATGTGGTGAGAAGTCATAATTCTTTTTTTTTTTTTTTTTCCCTCCAGGGTTATTGCTGGGCTCGGTGCCTGCACCATGAGTCCACCGCTCCTGGAGGCCATTTTTCGCCCTTTTGTTGCCCTTGTTGTTGTAGCCTCGTTGTGGTTATTATTATTGCCATTGTTGACGCTATTTGTTGTTGGATAGGACAGAGAGAAATGGGGGGGGAGAGAGAAAGATATACACCTGCAGACCTGCTTCACCGCCTGTGAAGCGACTCCCCTGCAGGTGGGGAGCCAGGGGCTCGAACCAGGATCCTTACACTGATTCTTGTGCTTTGCGCTACATGTGCTTAACCCACTGCACCACCACCCAACCCCTGGGAAGTCATCATTCTTAATAGTTGAGTATACACAAGTATACACACATCTTTTTGAGTGGGTGTGTTTAGTTCCTTAGGATATATCCCTAGGGGAGGAATTGCAGGGTCATAGGGTAGTTCCTTTTCTAGCCTTCTGAAAGTTCTCCAGACTGCTCTCCACAGGGATTGGACCAACTTGCATTCTCACCAGCAGTGTGGATATCACTCAATTTTCCTGACTCAATTTTAGGTTATGGTAGCCAGGAGAACATGCCTGTCAGATTTTAAACTGCAGCCATTGTGATTGTTCAAGAGTTTTAGCAACAGCTTTCGGAAATTAATTTCAGCATTTTCACAGAGGCCATGTTCCAGCCCGGCTGCTATAGATTGTCATTGAACTAAAGGGGATATTAAAGTTGGTGCATCCTTGGAGATGTGAGGCTTCACTGAAGGCCAAGCTTATTGGAGAAACCTTTGAGAGCCCCAGCAAACTTTCTTAGTATGCAGTTGCTGCAGACTTCCACCAGCTTTCCTTCTCTCTCTCTTCTCAAGATGAGACTTGTCTGACAGCTCTCCCAAACTTTCAAGTCCCTTCCACCTTTCTCAAATGCATTTTCTCCAGTAACTTTCTTGTATGTCTAAGCACATTTTGTATCTACTCTTCAGATAACCCAAATCAATAGAAGGATAAAATATTGCTGAGTTGTGAGGCTATTACTACTTCTCCAGTATATTAATATTGTTATAGTTAAAACATGGTGCCACTTCATTTTTTTATTATTTTGCATTTACTATAGTAAAATTATATATATGTACATATAATTTATTTAGGATCAAGAGAGAGAAAAATTAAAAGGGAAGGGGAGACAGAGGGAGAAAGAAAGAGAGACAGATGCAGCACTGCTTTATGACTCAAGCAGCTTACTCTGTGGTTGGGTTGTGTTTTCTGATCCATCTTTCTACTCTATGCCTTTTAGTAGGTGAATTCAGGCCATTTACATTTATTGATATTATAGATTGAAGAGATTTTAACACCATTATTGTAGATGTGTAAAGTGTTCTAATATGTGACCTATTTATGGTGGTCTGACTATTTATAGGAGACTTTTCAGAATTTCTTTCAGGGAAGACTTGGTGTTGTCTAAAAAGATTTTTTATGCCTTCATCTAGTCTAAATGACAGTCTAGTAGGATACAGTAGTCTTGGTTGAAGGCCTTTCTCACTGAGCACTCAACAGATATCTTGCCATTCTCTTCTGACCTATAGTGTTTGTGTGGAGAAATATGCTAATCTTACAGGTTTTCTTCTGTAGGTGACTCTTTGTTTTTCTCTTGCAACCTTCAGAATCCATTCTTTAAGAAAAAAATTTATTATCTTAATTTATTGGATAGAGACATCCAGAAATCAAGAGGTGATAGAGAGGGAGAGAGACCGAGAGACACGTGCAGCACTGCTTCACCACTCACAAAACTTTCCCCCTGCAGGGGGGGACCAGGGGCTCAAACCTGGGTCCTTGTGCATTGTAATACATGCACTTAACCAGGTGCACCACCACCTGGTCCCCTTCAGAATGCTTTCTTTATCCTTATTCCTTTTCATTCTAAATATGATTTGTCTTGCTGTCTTTAAGTCTGGGTTAATTCTGTTTGTGACCCTCTGGGCTTCTTGAACCTTTATGTCTTCTATGTTGTCTAGACTAGAGAAATTCTCATCTATGTCCTATAGAATTCTTTCTCCCCCTCTCTTTTTTTCATCCTCTGGTAGCCCGATAATATATATATTATTTCTTTTGAAGTCATCTCATATGTCTCTTGTTGTTTTCAGTATCACTTAATCTCTTTTTGAGATCTCTTACTGCTTTCTTAGTTTTTTCTAATTTTTCCTCCATCTTGTTAATTCTGTTTTCTGCTTCATTTATTCTATTATCTCTCCCCTCTGATGTTTCCTGTAGCTCAGCTATTTTGTTACCCAGTTCTGATAGTGTATTCACTTGTACAACCAGTAGTGCTCTTAGCTCAGCTATTTCAGCTTTCAGCTCTCTAATTACCTTGAGATAGTTAGTGCTTTCTTTCAGAGTCTCATTTGTTTCCGAAGTTCTGATGACAGTTCTTTCAAACTCTTTCCACACTCCTGTGACTAATTCCTCAATTAGAATTTGGATGTTGACTTCATTCTTCTGTGCTTATACCTTTGGGGGGGGCTTTTGTCCTGGTTCATTTATCCAATGTTTATTCTTGGTTTAACCATTATATATAGTGTATTATAAGGTCCTTCTCCCAGTACTTTTCAGTCCACAGATCACTCTTGCCTGGAATGACTTGTGTCTAAGTAAGGTACTCAGAGATTTCACAGTTGTGGACATTAATTATTTCAATGTTATCTCAATCTCTGAGTTGAAGTACAGTGGCTGTTAAAGCATCTTTTGTTCTTTATCTTCTCTGTAGGCATTGGTAGCCTGAGGGCTTTTTACCTATAAGTAGTTTTTTTTAGCTTAATCACTCACTCCTGACCAAAAGATAAAGCAGGGTGGAGGAGAGATAGCACAGTGGTTATGCAAAGAGACTCCCACACTTCAAGGATCCAAAGCCCTGGGCTCAATTCAGCTTCTCTAAAGGCACCCCTGCTTGGCCCTGTGAATTTCTAAACAAGTTTTGTTTATAGTCTGTGGGTTCTGAGGGAATTATTCATCATGTTCTCATCAGAAGAACAATGGGAAAAGCCTTCTACTATATAGCCTCACCTCTAGTCCACCAGGGTGTAGATCTTCTCCTGAGTTTCCAGGTCAGTTCTCTGCCCCTGATGTCAGCAAAGGCCCTCCCCACTGCTGCTCTAGCCTCCAAGGGGCAGTAGTGATGGAGATTTACAGTTGCATCTGGTGAGCCTTAGGCAAGTCCTCTCTTCCCTTCAGCAATCTTTTTGTTGGTAAAATAGACTGGAGATGGCTCCTCAACTGGCAAACTGCCAGAATGTGACCAGCTGCTGAGGAGTTGATATGGGCTTTAACCCCAGGCGTCTCTCCTTAGGTTCCTCTAAGCCACACTTGTTTTCCTCCTTTTTTTTTTTTTTTTTTTTTTCCCCTTTCTGCTTCATTGGACAGGACAGAGAGAAATTGAGAAAGGAGGAGGGAGAAAACAGGCCTTTCATGAAGTAGCGCCCCCTGCAGGTGGGGAGGGGGCATTTGATCTGGGGTTCTTGCACATGATTAACTTTTGTGCTCCCTCCGGAACCCAGAATTTTCTAAGTTTTACCTGTCCTTTAATTTTCTACAGTGCTGTTGTTCTTTCATTTGCAGTGCTCAGTGAAGCCACAGAAATGCAGGACTCACTTTTCTTGAGATAAATGGATCCTTCCTTTCTTGTTAGTTAGAATGAACCTGGCACTGAAGTGAGATGCAGGTGTTCCTGACAGCTCCAAGATCTTTGGATCTTGAGGTAAAGGCCATGGAGTTTAAAGTGATTAATGCTTAATTCAAGGTGCCTTTCCATCTAGGCATAGACTGAATATGCCAGAAGAATTTTTGGCTTTGGTGGTGAGGAAGTCCAGGAGTGAATTTTCAGGCAATGTAGCATAATGTGTGATTAAGGTTATCTATAATATCTAACCTTTAGAAAATGCCAGCTGCATAATAATAGTTAATGTGCTCTCTATAGATATTGCACTGCAGTGAGTCCAGCCAGGCCATAAGAATCTATTTAATAGAACTCTAATGGGAAATGACCAGGATCTAACTACAGAAGATTAAAAGTGACAGTGCTAATTGACTGCGGAGGTATCTACATGAAGAGGGGCCAGAAAAAATCAGTTAAGTCTAAATGAAATTGGACTGATTTGATATTTGAAAAAAGTATTTCCTCCCTGCTGTGTTTGGCAGGATGAATTAACTGTTTTATGTTTCTTATAGAAGAGTCTTTGTGGAACAATGGGCTACAGTCATTGGGAAAATAACTTTCCTCACCCGGGTTACAAAAGAGAACTGTAGTGAAAGGTTTCATTGCTACTGTAATAGCAGCACTTAGTAAGCAGTAAACAGTTCTGGAATCTGCAATATAAAATTCATGATGTTAGGAAATTTAGCCATTGAAACTTCAAGATCTAGGACAATACTAGCTTATGTTACACACTGATTGTGTATGAAATTGAATAATGAGTGAACGGTGGCTTCCCTTGGTGGAAGCATACAGTTTATACCTTTCACTCAGTGCTTCTCAAGTCCTTTATGTCTGCTAAGGTAACTAAATTGTTAGAATTTCCAAGCTACTTCTTATAAATGACTCCAAGTATTTTTAGTGTACAGATATTCATAGTTCTCAACACTGGTGTGCAGTAAGGTGAAATGTTTTCTAAGAATGATCATACAGTGGCACACATTGGAGCCTTAAAACTTATTGAATTTGGTACTAAGTGTATCTTTTTTTTTTTTCACCTCCCTTCCCCTCCCCTCCTTTCCTTTCTTTTTTGTCACCAGGGTTATTTCTGGGTCTTGGTGCCAGCAATACAAATTCACTGCTCCCAGAAGCCTTTTTTCCATTTTTTTCTTTCTATTTTTATTTGACAGGGCAGGGAGAAATTGAGACGGGAAGGAAGACAGAGAGATGAAGGGAAAGAAAAACACCTGCAGACCTGCTTCATTGATTATGAAGTGTTCACCCTGCAGATGGGGATGGGGGCAGGGGACTCAAACCCTGGTCCTTGCCTATGGTAATTGTGCACTTAACCAGGTGTGCCACTGCCCAGTCTCATATTCAGTGTGTTTCAATGAGTGGGAAAAAAAAGCTTCAGCATTCAATGTTTTCTCAGGTCTTATCACAAAGGTACTGGGATTACGGATGGGTCAGGGATATGGGAAAAGGTGAACAATGGTAGGCATAACAGCTGCACCTGTTGTGGTTGTCCATGGCAGGCTGGGACCATTTATATAGGCAGATTCCACTGCCCTGGCATTTGGGGTTGGTCCTGACGTAGGCTTCAGAGACTCTTGCACAGCTTGACTGGCCTGGGGAAGAAGTGGGAGGAGGTATCTGCCAGGTAACCCTCTTGAGCTATGCCTCCTCCCCCATCTCCAGTGCCAGCCACCAAGCCAGTCATTTGATGCTATCATGTATCTCTGGGAAGCAGCCAAAGATGAGTACCACAATACACTGTAATTTGTTACTAATACTATTAGACAGAAATCTGTAAGGAATATGTCATTGTTGCTTTTTAATGTAAAATTTATAAGCAGTGAAGTGCATGACATTAAGTGTATAGTCTGATGGATATTTTGCAAATATATGACTAATTTTCATCAATATATTATTGTCATATTTTTCAGAAGTTGTCTTCTACTTCTTTTTTTTTACTTTTTAATATTTGTTATTTATTTCCTTTTGTTGCCCTTGTTATTTTATTGTTGAAGTTATTATTGTTGTTAGTGCTACCATCCTTGTTGGATAGGACAGAGAGAAATGGAGAGAGGAGGGGAAGACAGAGAGGGAGACAGAAAGATAGATACCTGCAGACCTGCTTCACCGCCTGTGAAGGGACACTCTTGCAGGTGGGGAGCCGGGGCTCGAACTGGGATCCTTACGCTGGTCCTTGTGCTTCATGCCACGTGCGCTTAACCCACTGAGCCCGACTCCCATCTCCTACTTCTGTCTACTCAATCTACACCTCTTTGAACCAAGCTCTACTTTGATTCTCCCTCCCCAACATTACTGAGATAAGATTGACATGCAGTGCTGTATAAATTTGAGGCACACAGTGTGTTCGTTTGGAACACTTATGTATCATGCACTTTCACCATGCCATATGCTTAATGTTGATTTCTGGTGATGACAGTGTTTTATGCTTAATGTTCTGGCAACTTAAAAGGATGGGATGCCACATTTTGACTATGGTTAGAAGTGTGTATACATCGACAATTTGGCTGTATCCCTCCCCCAGGAATGGAATTACTGGATCATATGGCAGTTCTACTTTTGATTTTTGAATGAATTTCCATATTATTTTCCAAAATCACTATACTGCTTACATTTTCACCAAAAGTTCAGTTTCAGTTAATAGGGTAAGACTATAAATGTTGTACTTAGTTCTGGAATACACCCTTCACTCTAGATGTGTTCTTCGTTCAAGAGGATGGTATTTACTTCAGTGTAAGGCTTGTAAGGTTTTTGTTTTTTGGGTTTTTTTTTTTTTTTTTTTTTGGCCTATATGTGGTTTTCTACACTAATAGGGCCAGCACTCAGTACTCTACTCTCAATCCTAAAAAATAAATTTTAGTATTTTCACAATAAAACCTTTGTTTGCTTAACCTTAAGTAATTTGATTTTGTGTATCCTCTCAGTCCTTGAAGGAGAACTTCCCTGAATCTTCCCAGGAAAACATGTTCTCCCCTTTCCTCCACCCTGAAGTTCCTTTTCCTCTGGCAACACACCTCCCAAATTCTAGATGCTTGAGATCATTATCTCTAAAGTCTGTGTCCTCAGCTCTATCTCACTACTCTTATTTATCTATATTTTTCTTTTTATTTGTTTCAAAGAGAGGGAGAGAGAAAGAAGAGAGGCAGAGAGAGAGAGAGAAAGAGAGAGTAATTCAGAGCACTGCTCAGCTCTAGTTTATAGTGTTGCTGGAGATTGAACCGGGACCTCAGAGCCTCATGCATTAAAGTCATTTGCATATTATTTTGCTGTCTCCCTAGCACCCCCCTTTTGAGAATCTCATCCTATTTTCTAATTGCTCAGTGTCTAAAACCACTTGTAATATGCATTTTGTTCATTTTTATAGTAATTTACTAGAGGAGCCCAATATCTGGTATTCTAATATAACTGCAAATACAATTTCAAATGATTTATTATTTAATTTTATTTTTTATTATTTTTTAAATTTATTTTTTATTTAAGAAAGGATTAATTAACAAAACCATAGGGTAGGAGGGGTACAACTCCACACAATTCCCACCACCCAATCTCCATATCCCATTTCCTCCCCTGATAGCTTTCCCATTCTCTATCCCTCTGGGAGCATGGACCCAGACAATAAATAGTTAATGTTATCATCACATTATTTGGTAATTGGGTTAACTTTGAAAAGTCCTTTTGTTAGGGTTTACTGTATAGTACACAGTATCTTATATAGCGGTGCCACTGGTTGTTTCTGATCTGCTTGGTCTAGGCTTTTGAGAGAGTCCACATATCAAATACACAGCCTATATATTAAGAGTACTCAGTCTGTGTTTTAAAAGCTTCGAGACATACAATTAATTTCCCCCCTCATATTAATTAACTAGTGATTTATATGACTACACTTTACTAGAAGTGTACATAAACACCATTCCAACCACCAAAAGACTGTGTCCCATCCCCCCCACCCCCCCAACCCCCATTGGCCCAGGAAGCCACCTGTCCACCCTCTCCCTAACCACAGGGTTTTTACTTTGGTGCCCTACTTTCAATTTAGTCATAACCTGCTTTTAGTTTCCCTTTCAGATCTTCTTTCTTAACTTCTGTTGATGAGTGGGATCATCCCATACTCATCTTTATCTTTCTGACTTAGCTCACTTGACATAATTCCTTCTAGCTCTGTCCTAGATGGGTCAGAGAAGGTGGGTTCATTGTTCTTGATATGTATAGTATTCCATTGTGTATATATACCACAGCTTTCTCAGCCACTCATCTGTTGTTAGGCACTAGGGTTGCTTCCAGGTTTTAGCTATTATGAATTGTGCTGCTATGAACATAGGATTACACACCTCTTTTTGGTTGGGTGTTATGGAATCCTTGGGATATAACCCCAGGAGAGGAATTACTGGATCATATGGAAGGTCCATGTGTAGCCTTCTGAGAGTTTTCCAGACTGCTCTCCACAGAGGCTGGACCAATTTACATTCCCACTAGCAATGCAAAAGAATTCCTCTGTCCCCCCAGCCTGTCCAGAATTTGTTGCTGCTGTCCTTTTTGATGTATGCCATTCTTACAGGAGTGAGGCGGTATCTTAGTGTTGTCTTAATTTGCATTTCTCTGACAATCAGTGACCTAGAGAAGTTTTTCATATGTTTGTTAGCCTTTTGAATCTCCTCTGAAGTGAGTGTTTTCTTCATATCCTCTGCCCATTTTTGGATGGGGTCATTTGCTTTTTTGGTGCTAAGTTTGCTGAGCTCTTTATATATTTTGGTGATTAGTTCCTTGTCTGATGTCTGGCATGTGAAGATTTTCTCCCATTCTGTGAGGGGTCTCTTTGTTTGTTTAATAGTTTCTTTGGATGTGCAGAAGCTTTTCAATTTGATGTAGTCCCATTGGTTTATTTCTGCGTTAGTCTTTCTTGCAATTGGGTTTATTTCATCAAAGATGTCCTTGAGGTGTAGGTGGGAAACTGTTTTACCAATGTTTTCCTCTAAGTATTTGATTGTTTCTGGTCTAACCTCCAGGTCTTTGATCCATTTGGAGTTGATTTTTGTTTCTGGCAAGATAAAGTGGTTCAATTTCATTCTTCTTCATGTTACAACCCAGTTTTCCCAGCACCATTTATTGAAGAGAGCCTCCTTCTTCCATTTAATGCTTTGGGGCCCTTATCAAAGATTAGATGTCCATAGGTGTGGGGGTTTATTTCTGGGCTTTCAATTCTGTTCCACTGGTCTGTGTGCCTATTTTTGTTCCAGTACCATGCTGTTTTGATGATGATGGCTTTATAATATAGTTTGAGATCTGGGAGTGTGATGCCTCCATTTCTGTTTCTTTTCCTCAAGATGGTTTTAGCAATTCTAGGCATTTTCAAGTTCCAGATAAATGATTGTAATGTTTGTTCCATTCTCTTAAAGAAGCTTGATGGAACTTTGATGGGTATTGCATTAAATTTGTATATGGCTCTGGGGAGAATATTCATTTTGATTATATTTATACTTCCAATCCATAAGCATGGGATTTTTTTTCTATTTCTTGGTATCAGTTTCTATTTCCTTGTGTAGCGACCCATAGTTTTCAGTATACAAGTCTTTCATTTCTTTGGTCAACTGTATTCCTAGGTATTTTATTGATTTTGCTGAAACAGTAAATGGGAGTGATTTCTGGATGTCTTCTTCTTCAGATTTAGTGTTTGCATAAAGAAATGCCACTGATTTTTGTACATTGATTTTGAAGCCTGACACCTTTCTATATTGCCTAATAACTTCCAGTAGTTTTCTGCTGGATTCTTTAGGCTTTTCTATGTACACTATCATATCATCTGCAAATAGTGAGAGCTTGACTTCTTCCCTTCCAATCTGTATTCCTTTGATTTCTTTATCTTGCCTGATTGCTATGGCAAGAACTTCCAATACTATGTTGAAGACTAATGGTGATAGTGGACAGCGCTGTCTAGTCCCCGATCTGATGGGGAATGCTTTCAGCTTCTCTCCATTGAGTGTGATGTTGGCTGTAGGTTTGCTATATACAGATTCCACTATCTTGAGGAATTTCCCATCTATTCCTATTTTTTATAGAGTTTTGAGCATGAATGGGTGTTGTATGATTTACTATTTTAAAGTAAATAAAATGAATTTAAAATTATACACAAATGAGATCACTTTTACAATTTTAATTTCAGTGAAAATTTTGAATACTAGATATAACTCATATAAATGAGTTAAGATGTTGAATAACCATATATATTCTTTTGACTGTATCCTACAAGTGTCATCTGCCACATGGGCTATGAAGGGAAGATTGAAAGATGTTGCTTTAGAGGAATCACAGTGTTACTCTGCACATATGTTCTTTCATGGAGTACATCATACATTACTTCCAGGAACAGAGAAGAAAAGCTGTCTAGAATTCTCATATTATTATTAAATATTTATTTTTAGATAGAGACAGAGAAATCCAGAGAGAAAGGGGAGATAGAATGGGAAAGAGACTCATTTACAGCACTGTTTCACCACTTATAAAATGATTATCCCTTGCAGGTGTGTCTACTAAGATATTATCCTTTTTTTTTTTCAATTGGATAGTTTGTTTCTGTTGCTCCTGTTGAATTTCACCAGCTCTGCATATACCTTGAGCACTTTCTTCTTCTACCGTTTGCCCTTCTTCCATAGCCAGTCAACAGCATCAGGTTGAGCCTGATGTAAAGTTTCCAGACCTCCTTTGAATCTGGAGAGGTGGCAGTCGTTGACTATGTGGATCATAGTCTGTCTGTAGCCGCAGGGGCAGTTTGGGTCATCTCTGGCTCCCCAGCGATGGAACATAGTGGCGCACCAGCCATGGCCTGTTCGATAGTGATTGAGGAGGGCCCAATCATAACGTGCTAGGTCAAGGCCGGGTTGACACTTGCAGGGGTCTGTGATGAGGTGTTTGTTCTTGACCTCAGCTGACTGCCAACTCTGTTTCCAAGAGTCTGGAACAGAGAAGTTCAGTGTAGGCGTAGGGGACCAGATTGGGTGACGAGACGTCAAGCGTTGGACAGGGTGGGCGAAGATATCCGCGTATATTGGCAGGTCCTGTCGAGTGTGGACGTGGGAAATGAACTTAGATGATGCTGCATCCCGACGAATATCTGGCGGGGCTATGTTGCTAAGAACTGGCAGCCATGGAACCGGGGTGGAACGGATGGTTCCAGAAATTATCCTCATGGAGGAATATAATTTGTAATTGACCAAATGGACATGGGGGCTACGGAACCATACTGGGGCACAGTATTCTGCAGTGGAATAGCATAATGCCAGAGATGATGATCGTAGTGTGGAAGCGCTCGTGCCCCATGAGGAGCTGGCCAGTCTTGCAATGATGTTATTCCTCGCGCCCACCTTTGCTGCAGTTTTTATGAGATGTTTGTGAAATGACAGAGTGCGATCGAGAGTAACGCCAAGATAGACTGGCTGGGCTTCATGCCGGATTCTTGTATCGCCAAGCTGCACATTAAGCTCACGCGAGGCCGGGGCATGGTGTAGATGGAAAACAGAAGATACCGTTTTTGCAGTGCTAGGGATTAGTCGCCATTTTTTACAGTAATCAGATATCAGAGACATGTCTTTCGTGAGTGTTTCCTCAAGGATGTCGAACTTGGATGCCTGAGTTGCACAGCAGATGTCATCGGCGTAGATGAACTTCCTTGAAGAAGTTTCTGGAAGGTCATTGATGTAAATATTAAATAGCGTAGGAGCCAGAACAGAGCCCTGGGGGAGGCCACTTGAGACAAGTCTCCATCTGCTAGACTTGTCACCCAGATGCACCCGGAATCATCTGTTTTGGAGAAGAAACGATATAGTGTTGGCCACCCATGGAGGCAGGCATCTTGAGATCTTGACTAGGAGACCACGGTGTCAGACCGTGTCATAGGCTGCTGTGAGATCAACAAAGACAGCACCCGTCTTTAAATTCTTCTGGAATCCATTTTCAATGTAAGTGAGAGGGCCAGGGCTTGTTCGCAGGTAGATCTTCCTGGGTGGAAACCAGTTTGGGCGGGTGATAGGAATTTCTCTGTAAGAGGAGAAATACGTGACAGAAGCAGTCTCTCAAGGAGTTTGTAACACATGGAAAGGAGAGAAATTGGTCTATAGCTGGCGGCCAGTGTTGGGTCTTTCTTTGGTTTCAAAACTGCTATTATCTTCGCACGACGCCAAACTTTGGGCATAGACTCAGATTCCAAGTTGTGGGACAGGAATGAAGCGAGCCACTTCTTTGCCGCGGGACCCAGGTTAAGAATGAGTTCTGGGGTGATGTTATCATAGCCAGCAGCTGTTTCCGGTTTAACCCTCTTCAAAGCGTCTTCCAGTTCAGACAGTGTAAAGGGAGAGAGTTTTGGAGATGGACAAGATAAATGGAAGTGGGATGACCACTCATGGGAAATTTCTCTTTTCCAGACTGGGTCGATCTTAGCACATCCAACTTGAGTTAGGTGACTGGCCACTGAGTTTGGAGATATGGGAGGATGGGAGACGGGAGAGGGTTGGCTGCTTGCACCCAGTCTCTGAAGAAGCTGCCAGGCCTTCCTACTTGAGTGGGTAAAGTTCAGACTTTCCGTGAGTTGTTGCCAGCGGGCTTGGCGTGCTGCATCCAGGGAGGCAATGAGGTGGTCAGCCACATCTGGGTCGCCCGACTCATCATACTGCTTTAGTAGTTGCTCGCATTCAGCATCAAGACAAGGTGTATAGTTAGCACGTCTCCCACGAGGAATGGCTTGGGAAGCTACTTTGAAGATGGCTTGGTGGAAGCACCTGTAGGAATCTTCAGAGGGGATAGAGTTAATTGGAATTGCAGGAATAGATTTGTTGGTAAGATCACTGAACAGACGCCAGTTTGCTTTCCGAAAGTTCCATCTTACTTTCTCCGAGCACAGAATCCGTGGGAGCTGGAGACCAATGTGGATGATAGCTGGGCAGTGATGACTGTGCGGGAAGATCTTGAGAACTTGTCTTGTAGTGGGAAAGGCTTGGCCGTTGACTGTGCTAATCCAGCACAGGTCGGGTGACGAGTCTTTATTCCATCTAGCACTGTGAAAATAGGCAGGCTGTTTGGGATCGATCGTATAATAGGGAGAGGTCATTCGCTGAATCCCAGTCGGCTAAGATAGAGCCGTCAGCACGAGTGGAGGAATATCCCCAGTCTTGGTGATGACTATTAAAGTCTCCAACGTAAACAGCTGGGTGATTCAGGCTAGGCAGGACCTCATTATCCCATGAGGCACTGGGAGGCTTATATACGTTGACGAGCTGAATAGTTCCAATAGTAATGGAGTTGTAGAAGGTCAAAGAGGCCGTATGGTAAACGTCCGCAAGACACGATTTGGCGTAGATGGCTCAGCCATGTTTAGGATGGAGATTATAGCATATTAAATCGAATCCACTGATGGTGAATTGAGCAGCTTCATCGACTGCTATATGTGTTTCTTGGAGGCAGATAACATCTGCCTGATGCTGCATCGCCAATTGACCAATAAGAACGCGTTTGGCAAAGGACAGCCCCTCAACATTAAGTTGGAGGACTCGAAGAGCAGGACCAACAGCTTGAAAGCTGTCAGGAGCTGCTTGTTTCTGGCTTTGAAAGTGACTGGGATCCATGTGGATTCAGTCGGCTAGGAAGGATCGTCAGTTTCCCCAATGAGTGGGTACTCACGAGATGCACCACGGGAAGGTTGATCCAATGCATCCATGAGCACTAATACCTTTTATAAGATACTATTTTTATTTCTGATCTCTATCTCTCTCTCTTTCAGTGTATCTCTCTTTTATTACAAATAAATAAAATATAAAAAATAAAAGTATTTCTACTATAACAATGATTGTATGGATAATTTACTCAGTAAAATATTTTATTTATTTACTATTTATCCATTCATTTACTTTAGGTTAACAGCTTTGTCTTTACCCCAACTTCATAGTGTGTGGTCCTTTTTTTCCCTTTTTTTGTATTTTTAAAAAAATTTTTTTTTTATTGTTGTTGGATAGGACAGAGAGAAATGGAGAGAGGAGTGGAAGACAGAGAAGGGGAGAGAAAGATAGACACCTGCAGACCTGCTTCACTGCCTGTGAAGTGACACCCCTGCAGGTGGGGAGCCGGGGGCTCGAACCGGGATCCTTTTGCAGGTCCTTGCAATTGTGCCACCTGTGCTTAACCCACTGCACTACTGCCAGACTCCCTCTTTTTTTATTCTTAGGTCACAGTTTTAGAAAAGGTCTCTCCTAATTAGTTCTTTAAAAAATCATATAGTTGCTGAATTTAATATCATATCCACTATTTTTTCTTTTGAGTTATTATTATTATTTTTACCACAACACTGCTTAGCTCTAGCTTATGGTAGTGCAGGGAATTGAACCTGGGACTTTGGAGCCTCAGGCATGAGAGTCTCTTTGCATAACCACTATACTATTTACCCCTGCCCATTGAGTTATTATTTTAATTTCATATTCTCCTGATCATTCTAACACATTATACAAATCTACCCTGCCTGCAAGAATTTCTAAGATTTTTCTCTGTGAAGAGAGCAGTGGTAGTATGAGTACATTGACTGATTTTATATATTTGTATGTGGGGTGGGGGTAGTGTTGGACTGGGGAATGAATGATAGGAGATTTAAGAAAGGTTTAGAAAAGAAAAGGTAGGGGCTGGGTGGTGGCACACCTGGTTGATAGCAAATATAGCAGCGCACAAGGACCCAGGTTTGAGCCCCCTGTCCTTACCTGAAGGGGGAAAGCTTCACAAGTGTTGAGGTAGGGCTGCAGGTGTCTGTCTCTCTCCTTTTCTATATACCCCCTTTCTCTCGATTTCTGGCTGTCTCTATCCAATAAATAAATAAAGATAATAAAAAAAAGAAAAGGTGCAGGCCGGCCACTCCAGGTCCCACCCCCACCCCCAGCCAGGGGTGAGAATGGCCCCCTGGGAGTCCGGTGTGCCTAGAGCAAAGTGCTCAGAGAGACAAGCAGTCAGGTCTGGGAAAGGCTCAGTGGGGCAAACTTTTTTATTGAAAGAGAAAGAAAGTACATATACCCATTACCCAGGGAGAAGGTCCAGGTAATCATTAACCCAAACAGAAAGCAACACAATGCATAGCCACATTTTGACCTTCAAACTATTTGATCACAAGTAGAAAGTTACCATAAAAGGTTTGATCACAAACTTCACAGTGTATATTTCCCCAGGGGTAAATTACAGGCACCCCAGGGTGATGAGAGGAGGAAGGGGGTATAGAGTAACTGGAGATTGTGGTGTCTTTTCAAGTTTGGCCAAACACAATGTACAGTAATTCATGGCCTTTGTTTTAAGGGGAGAGGAGGGGCATGTGCAGGAAGGTAGCCCCCATTCCAGAGAAGCCATCCATCATTAGTTCATGAAGTTGGGGGAACCTTCCATTGTTTCGATCTGGAGGGAGAGCCAGGGGTCAACCTGCTTGAACCTCATGGAAACAGAGACCTGGACTTTCTGGGACAGTGGGCTCATCCTCCAACAAAAAGGTAGAAAATGTTTTGCTTCTTCCAATCTGACCAATTATTTATTGTAAATACCAGGCAACCAACTCCTGGACTGAGACTAATTTCTACCTTCTTTCATAAAGAATATCTGATAAAATTAAAGGCAAAACGAGTCAAAGTAAGTTTTAAAATTCTTTTCATCTGTGATTTTGATGAAAAGATAAATTTCTCCATTAAAATAGTATTCATTTTTTTAGTTGCCAATATGGTATATACCCCATTTATAACCCACTTCTTCTGGATTATCCATCATTGCCGCCAGATATAAAAATTCCTGCAGTACTTTTTCTCTTTTCATCAACTAATGATTTTGACATGTAAAGAAGAGTCATTTTACAGAATTCCAAACTTTTACAAAGGTAAGAAATAGTGAAATAATAACAACATTTGTCTTCTGTCAGAAAATATTGACAAGGCATTACTATAAAAAATTGGTTAGTGTTCTGAAGTATGTCTCATAGATAAATCAGTTTTTAGATTTTTTTTAAAAATGACTTAAATTATTCTCTTTATATTATTATTCATAAAAAACATTATCTCATATAAGTGCAGAAAAGGATTCTATGAAGTAGCCATAAAATTTGGATAGAAACCATGACATTCCCTAAACATACATTCTTCATATTTAATATTGCCACAAGGTCATTTTCAAAGTATAATGTGGCACAGTTCAAATTTCATTAGTATCTAAATTGTGGACTTCCTGGGCAAACAAAACCTTTTGTAAATAGCAACTAAATGTCTGTTTACTCTCTTTGCAAGAGTCTACCCAGAGAATTGAGGAAAGAAAGGCTACACTGTGTGAATGGAAACATAAGATTTTTATATAGCAAATTCATGAAATGGAGAAGGGCCCAGAATGATTAAAACATTGGCATAAAAAGCTTTTAGTAGCATAATTGCACTATGGCCTACTAGTCAACAGTTTCTGAACTTGGAAATGTATCTCATTTCTTGTTTCTTTTTTTATTCATGTCTATCAACCATAGGTTAGTGTCAGGCATCTGGTGCCATCTGTCTAACCAAATGAGTAAAACAACAACAGGGTATGGACATGCAGGAAATAGGATACCTTTTATACTTTCAACAGCTTAATTTTGATGTTAAGGTAGAAAAAAAGTGAGCCATAAATAAATTATGACTTAAATTACTTGGATTTTACAGCATTTAATTTAGAAATAAGAATACATAACAGGTTTAACTTAATTTGTATTTAAAAAATTGTTAGTGATATAATAATTTTATAGTGATTGTAAAAGTATAAAATTATAATCATACCTGGGGTTGGGTGGTAGCACAGTGGGTTAAGCACACATGGCAGGAAGCTCAAGGACCGGCTTAAGGATCTGGGTTCGAGCCACTGGCTCCCCATCAGCAGGGTAGGGGTCGCTTCACAGTTGATGAAGCAGGTCTCCAGGTGTCTATCTTTCTGTCCCTTTCTCTGTCTTCCCTTCCTCTCAACTTCTTTCTGTTCTATCCAACAACAATGACATCAATAATAACAACAACAATGATAAGCAAGGGCAACAAAAGAGAAAAAATAGCTTCCAGGAGCAGTGCAGGCACTGAGCCCCAGCAATAACCCTGGAAAAAAAAAAGGGCAACAAAAGGGGAAAAAATAGCCCCCGGGAGCAGTGGATACATGGTGCTGGCACTGAACCCCAGCAATAACCCTGGAGGCAAAAAAAAAAAAAAATTATAGTCACACCACACTTGCCACCAGAATTCTGTGTCCCTCTTTGCTAGCCACTCTAGTTCTCACAAAGTCTTAGAGACAAACATAATAAGACTTTTCTCATAAATACTTCAGTAAATACTTTTTTTTACACTGTCTTTATTTTAAAGAAATGCAACCACAGTTCCACCATCACACCTAGCAAGATCAGTAATGTTCCCATATTACATCTAATACCCATACTATATTTAGTTTTCCTCTATTATCTCAACTGTTATTTCTGCAACTATTTGATTTGTTTAATCAGCCAGTTCATCCGATACATTTAAATGATAGGTCTATAAAGAGTTGGCCTGACACCAAAAGAAACCAAATTAGTAATATGTAGAAAATACTTAAGAGGCCAGATGCAATCGCATAGGAAAATGATATAGAAATAGAGGTAAAAACAAGAAGCTAGGGAGTCAGGCAGTAGCACAGCGGGTTAAGTGCAGGTGGCACCAAGTGCAAGGACTGCCATAAGGATCCTAATTTGAGCCCCCGGCACCCCACCTGCAGGGGAGTTGCTTCACAAGCAGTGAAGCAGGCCTGCAGGTGTCTATCTTTCTCTCCCCATCTCTGTCTTCCCCTCGTCTCTCTATTTCTCTCTGTCCTATCCAACACTGACAAAATAACTACAACAATAAAACAACAAGGGCAATGAAATGGAATAAATAAATATTTAAAAAAAAACAAGAAGCTAGTGATAATAGAAAACAGAAATAGAGAGTCTACATATGTATGTTTGATAGTTATATAGAACTAAATCTTGAGTACTTTTTAAAAATTCATAATTTAAAATATTAAAACAAAAATAAATAATAAGATAAAGATTCCTGTCATTAGATGAAAATGATTAACTGAAAATTAATGAAAATGCACCCTGTAGTCTGGTAAGTAATTCAATGGCCAAATCTGTAGACCCTCAAGCACCAGTTCAATTCATATTTATTAAACACCTGTGATATTCATGCCACGTTACAAGCAAAGTGAAGGAACATAGGTGACAAGTGGGGAGTTTAGTCACTGCATGCTCACTGCCTTCAGTGATGTGTAGATTTAGGTAACATTAGCAAAACAGCAAAGGGTCTGTTAAATAAAAGACTGAACAGTTTTGTCTTTGTTATGGCAAAGAAGAAGCCATAAGTTTTTTTTTTTTTTAATAAGGTGAATAAGTTTATTGGGGGAATTCAAACCAATTCAGCCTTGAAAGAAGAGATGTATAAAAAACATTTACTTTTAATTCCATATTGATAAAATCAGAAGGGGCACTATACTAGGAGGAAAGAAGAGATAAAGGTCTGAAGAATAAATAGTGAAGTAGAGAAAAAGTGAAACATACTCAGAGACAAAAAAGAAAATAGGTCTAACAGAAAATGCATTTAAGTTTTGAGTTGAGAATTAGAGGCATATTAACTCAGTGTATTTTATTAGGGGTTAATGGTTTACAGTGTAGCTGTTGACACATGGGTACAACTTGTTAGTTCCCCATGAACATTCTCTCCAGAATACTCTGGCTCACAACTTAGGTTAGTTTTCCATCATCATGCAGCAGTATATTGGGATGAACACATGATCTAAGATGCCAGACACGATCCTTCTCAGGGTTTCTTTTTTCTTTTAACTTTATTTTACTTGATAGGACAGAGATAAATTGAGAAGAAGAGGAATAGAGAAAGAGAGAGATACATAGGGACACCTTCTGCTCCGATTCACTGCTCATAAAGTTTCCCCACTGCAAGTGGGGACGTGGGAATTGAACCTAAATCCCTGTGTATGCTAACACATGCACTCAGCCAGGTGTGCCATTACCTGGCCCCCTGCACCCAACAGGCAGAGTGTTTCTTTCAACTGCTGGCTTCAAAGATCTCACTAATATTTCCTAAACTAGAACTAAAACTGGTAGCCCACCTTCTGCTAGCACCTAGAGATTTGAGAGTTTTTAATCTAGTTATGTTTTTGATTTATTCATTAAGCATCCTACACGTTTGTTTATTTATTTATTTATTTATTTTTACATTTCTGAGCAATTAACTGCTCAGAAATTTTCTGCCTGATTTCTTTAACTGTTTGAGTTTGTGGTTCCAAACAGAAATTCATTATTAAAGACTACATCATGAAAAACAAATAGGAAGTATTTGCATTTATGTGTACCTTAACATTAAAAGCAATACAACTACACACATGTTAGGAATTTTGGAGAGCTATATAGTAAAGTCTTCAATATTTCCATGGAGAACAGTGAGTTAGTTACTTGTGAAAAATATATTAGATGCTCTCAAAGTGCCTGAAATGTTTTCTCAGCTGCCATTAAAAGAGCATCTGTTGTAAGTATTCAGCTTCCCTGATATTTTTTATATAGTTCTTTGTACCACTATGGGAAGAACTCATTTTTACTTAATCTGAATTTTTCTCAATCCCTCTTGCTTGAGAGAAAACACACCACACACACACACACACACATGGCTTTCTTTTCCTCTTGTATTTGATAAAAATAGTATGAATTAATTAAAATTACTCAATATATTCTTTTACTTTTGTCATGTTTTTTATTCATATTAATAGCTTTGCTGCTATCTAATAGAGATAAGTATTTTGCTAACTATATTGGTCTCCTACTTATTTTTTATCCAGATATGTACTAATTGCTTATATTTATTTTCTGCTAAAAGGTAGGGGCTTATAACTCTGCCTCAACTCTCACCAAGAGAATCGCTGTTATTAATTTATGTAAATTTTAAGTGGAAGATGACGTATGAAGTTGTGTTGATTTTGCTTTACACCACTGTGTAAGGCATTTCAAATTTCAAAATAGTCTACGCTTCAAAAACCTAAAAATGTCACTCTTGGGTAAACATGGGAGAGAACACATGCATTTATATCTACTTTCAAATCCTACCAAAATAAAGGTTAACAAAGAGAATAGTTATTTATTTGTGAGATAAAATAGAAGTTATAAATTCATAAAAAATAAACTTATCAGGAACATAGAAAAGAATGAATTACGGAGAAATGACAACACAAGTTAGAATTACTAAAATTTAGAAATTGAAGAAAACCTAAATCTTTGATACCTACACAGTGATATAAAACAAGTAGTCAACAACGACAACAACAAAAACAAGTAGTCAACCATAGGTTCTCAGGAAATGATGAGGAAAGGGGGTCAGGTTAAGTACACACATTACAGTGCACAAGGACCCAGGTATAAGTCCCTGGTTCCTACCTACAGGGGGAAAGCGTCACGAGTGGTGAAGCAGAGGATACAAGGATGCAGGGTCTCTCTGACTCTTTCCTTCTCTATCTCCCCTCTCACTTTCTCTCTGTCAAATGATAAATAAACATTAAAAAAAAGAGAAAATGACAAGGGGTTTCAGAAATCAGTCTTGAATAGTATAGAATGGCTAGAGTATTGAATTTGTTTCTTTGTTTAGTAATTTATATTGTCATCAGGGTCACTGCTGGGGCTCAGTACTTGCAAGATGAATCCACCCCTTCCAAGGGCCTTTTCCCCCTTCTATCTCTCTCTTTTATTTTTGATAGAGACAAAAATTGAGAAGGGAAAAGTAGAGGGAGAGAGAAAGAGAAAGACCTGTCAAACTGCTTCATCATCCATGAAGCTAAACCCTGAAGGTGAACACTGGAGGTTTGAACCTAGGTCCTTGTGCATGGTAATGTGTGTGTTGTGTAGGATATTTCACCACCCATTTCTTTTTTTACAGAATTTAAATTGGTCTGATTAAGGTAAGCCAAAAAAAAAAAAAAACTTTTGTAGATTGATGAGAATGACAATTCAATCTCATCAAGATTACTTTCCTATTTGTATTGTCAGTAATGAAGTTTTACCAGATTTATCAACTCCAAAGATACAAGACTGCCAGTGTCTCTGAATTTCCTTCACAAATAAGAGATTTTGGTAGAGAGATTCTTGTGCAGGAAATCCACAGGGAAGTGTTGGAATAGATGAAAGTGGTGGACTCTCAAGTGTGATGTCCCATGTTTGATCCCCATTATCTCATATGCCAGAGAAATACTCTAATTCTCTGAGAAATAAATATTTAGAAAAAGTGTCACAGGTCACCAAAGACTCATATATTTTGTATAATTATAAAAGACAGTAGACCTTATTATTTCTCAAAGATCTGATTGGTACCTGTGATTGTTAACTTTTACATCGAATTGCCTGGCCTAAAGGCTGCTCAAATACTTGCTAAAACATTATTTCTGGATATACCTGTGAGTGTATATCCAGAAAAGAGTAGCGTCTGAGTAAAAAATGCAATGTCTAATGGATATTCATAGTAACTTAATATTTAACAGTCAAATGTTCATCATTGATGTGTGGATAAAAATAATGTATATCTTCCATTGGTATTTCTTCAAAATGGAATACTACTCAGTCGTGGAAAGGAATAAACTTGTTACTATTAAAGTGGGCCCGTGAGTCATTGCACAGAAAGCCAAGGTTGACAAATTTCTTCTCTCTTGCTCTTTCTATGTATCTTTCTCTCCTTTCCTCTCTCTCCCCTCTTTCTTTCTCTTCATCTTCATCTTTTCTTTATCTTTCTTTCTCTCCCTCTTTTTCTCTTTCTCGTTTTTTCTTTCCTGGCTGAATCTTTTTTTTTTTTTTTGGCCACTAGGTTTTTTAGCTAGCTCTGGCATACAATCCAGTCCAATAGTGTTAGAGGTGTAGTGGAGGAGAGGAATAGAGCTCACTTCCAGTCAATTGAAAGCAGTTTTCTATAAAGAAAATCACTCACTTGCCTTTTGAGGATTTATTTAATTGTAATCCTTTTTTAGAGTCTCAACATGCTACAAAGTTGGGAATAACTGATAGAATAACTGCTATAAATGATAGAATTCAGAGTGATTTCTTGCAGATAAAACTACTTAATTTTTAATTATTCTCAAATCAGCTCTCTAATATTTGGAAGCTTGTATGTCTAGAGTTTTCAAGTAAGTCACTAGAGGTGAGGCTTTTTACTGTGAAAGAGGATACTTTTCAATTTATGTGATAAATCGGTCACTATATTGAGTATATCTACTAATCAGATAGTAAGAATTGGCAAGGTAGATATCCTAAAAAATAGGGATATTTTTGTAGTCAATATATTTTTAAAATATATTTTATGTTAATAAGAGAGGAAGAGGGAAAGAGGAACAGTGAGGGAGGAAGGAGAGAGAGGGAGAAGAGAGGGTAAAGAGTGGAAAGGAGAGAAGGAGAGAGATCAGAGTATTGCTTAGCTCTGGCTTATTATGGTGGGCTGGGGGATGAACCCAATGTCTCAGAGCCTCAGGCATGAGAGTCTTTTTGTATAGCCATTATGCTGTGTCTCCAGCCCTTAATCAATATATTTTAAAATGTTTTAAATTATTTTTTAATTAGGTAGAATGGAGAGAAATTGAGATGGGAAGGGAGACAGGGTGAAAGAGACACTTGAAGACCTGCTTCATCCACAGCCCCTGCAGGTAGGGAGCGGGGGTTAAAACCAGTGTCCTTGTGCATTCTAGTGTGTGTGCGCTGGCCCAGCTGAGTGTGCCACCTCATGTCCCCCAATCTCTTTATAAATAATAAAATTGCTATAGGGTCATCTATGATTAATTTATACTGTAACTTTGTTTCTGTTGCAAGGTTTAGTAGAAAATAATGAAAAATAGATGAGTGGCTGAGAAAGCTGTGGTATATATACACAATGGAATACTATGCAGCTATCAAGAACAATGAACCCACCTTCTCTGACCCAACTTGGACAGAGCTAGAAGGAATTATGTTAAGTGAGCTAAGTCAGAAAGATAAAGATGAGTATGGGGTGATCCCACTCATCAACAGAAGTTGACTAAGAAGATCTGAAAGGGAAACTAAAAGCAGGACCTGATCAAATTGTAAGTAGGGCACCAAAGTAAAAACCCTGTGGTGAGGGGTAGACATGCAGCTTCCTGGGACAGTGGAGGGTGGGAACGGGTGGGAGGGCTGGGTCACAGTCTTTTGGTGGTGGGAATGGTGTTTATGTACACTCCTAGCAAAACGTAGACACATAAATCACTAGTTAATTAGTATGAGAGGGGGAAAATCAATTGTATGTCTCAAAGTTCCTCAAAACACAAACTGAATCTTTTTAATATATAGGCTGTGTATTTGATATGCAGACTCTCTCAAAAGCCTAGACCAAGTAGATCAGAAGCATCCAATAGCACAGCTATATACAAGATACTGGGTACTGTACAGCAAACCATAACAAAAGGACTTTTCAAAGTTAGCCCAATTACCAAATAATGTGATGATAACATTAACTATCGATTGTCTTTTTGAACCCTAAGCCAGCAGGAACCTCACATCTCCACTATAGAGCCCCTACTTCCCCCAGTCCTGGAACCCTTGGATAGGGCCCACTTTCCCGTATGCCTCTCCCAATCCATATCAAATAATATTGCATCCGCCGATCACAACCTAACCAACGAAACGATTGCCACCTCAACATGCTTCACTTCAGACTGTGTCCAGAGACTTCACATGTGGAATGACAACCCTTCAGCTTCACTACTCAGGTGAGACCTTTTCTTTCATAGTACACTCTAATTTCATCTCAGGTGGTTCACTTTCTAACAAAGTCCCAAAACCTAGATATAGACCAGGTTCTGTGAGAGAGAGCATATGTTCACATGTACCCGTAAACTACTGCAAAATATATACCTGAAAGCAGAATTACACTAGAGTTTGCAGTGAGTACCTCCCTAATACTTCCTCTCCACTATTCCAAGCTTTGGGTCCATGATTGCTCAACAATTTGTTTGGCTTCGTATGTTAACTCTCTTTTTAGTCACCAGGTTCCAGATGCCACCAGGATGCTGTCCAGGCTTCCCTGGATTGAAGACCCCACCAATGTGTCCTGGAGCTCCGCTTCCTCAGAGACCCACCCTACTAGGGAAAGAGAGAGGCAGACTGGGAGTATGGACCAACCAGTCAACGCCCATGTTCAGCGGGGAAGCAATTACAGAAGCCAGACCTTCTACCTTCTGCAACCCACAATGACCCTGGGTCCATGCTCCCAGAGGGATAGAGAATGGGAAAGCTATCAGGGGAGGGGGTGGGATATGGAGATTGGGTGGTGGGAATTCTGTGGAGTTGTACCCCTCCTACCCTATGGTTTTGTTAATTAATCCTTTCTTAAATAATAAAAAAATTAAAAAAATAAAATAAAATAAAAAACAAAATAATGAAAAAGTACCATATGTATGTGTCTGCCCACTGTCAGCAAAAGCTTCACTATTATCACTTGTGCAAAGGAGACAAAGATCTTATTAAAGTACTGTATAACATGGAGACTGAAGGTCTGTCTCTCAAATTACTCCCCCCCCCCCCAACACACACACATACACACCCCTGACTACTAATCTATGGTGGCCTTTCAACTGCTTCAGGATTGTAGATCAGGTTTCTGTTTGGCTGTGTCCTTTTGGTGGATTGGAAGAAGAGAACCATAGACCAGGTGCAAGATCCAGTGCTTGAGCAAGCAGCTCTTGGATTTCTTAATAGGGACTTTCTTGATCTGTTGCAATAATACACTTTACAGTAATTTTAAAGAGCTCTGAAAAGTTTGTCATAATGTTTATCAGTGTAGCCTCACCTCTGAGCCAGTTTCAGATTTTTTTTTTTGTCACCAGAGTTTTAGCTGGCACTTATTTTTCTGTATAATTTCACACTACCAGTGGATTTCTCTTTTTTCTTTTAGATAGAGAAGGAGTCAGAGAGAGAAGAGATTATACAACACTGCTTCACATATCCTGAAACTTCCCCCCTTTTTTTCTTCCTCCAGGGTTATTGCTAGGGCTTGGTGCTTGCACTATGATTCCGCTGCTCCTGGAGGCTATGTTTCTCTTTTGTTGTTGTCGTCACCCTTGTTGTTGCCACTGATGCTGTTGGTGGTGGATAGGACAGATAGAAATCGAGATCGGAGGGGGAGAGGTAGAGATAGACACCTGCAGACCTGCTTCACTGCCCATGAAACGACCCCCTGCAGGTGTAGAGCCAGGGGCTCCAACCCAAGTCCTTACTCTAGTCCTTGGTCTTTGCGCCATGTGTGATTAACCAGGCTACTGTGCGCCTACTGCCTGGCCCCCTCAACTTCCTTTTTTAAGCTCCCCTTTTGTTGGTGGTGGCTGGGGACTCAAACCTGACTCCTCATGTACTCACTTTACCAGATGAGCAATCTTCTAGTCCCTGGGTATTATAATAATAACAAAATTTATAAAAAATTGGAAGTATAAATGCCAATAACTCCATCAGATGACCTTTCTGCAGAAAGATTACTAAAGGCAATTTAAAGTAACATAGGAAACTAGTCTTCTGAAATAGATTCCTTTGTTGCTTTAGGAGAATAGATTACATTCCTTGCAGTCATCAGAACATAGGTGGTAAATACTGCCTGCTTTGCAAATTCTTCCTAATGAGTTTACAAGTACTTGTATTTCAATTAATACCAAACTGTATGACTTAGATGTTATTACTCATAACCCCTTTAAGAAAAGAAGCTAGGATGTGGTCCGGGAGGTGGTACAGCGATAAAGCTTTGAACTTTCAAGCATGAGATCCTGAGTTCGATTTTCCAGCAGCACATGTGCCAGAGTGATGTCTGGTTTATTCTCTCTCCTCCTATCTTCCTCATTAATAAATAAATAAAATCTTAAAAATATTGAAAAAATAAAAAAGAAGCTAGGAAGTCTATTTTAGGTATGTTCCAAGGGACCCATGACTTGAGTAATTTTTGCTTAAACTTGATAGCTAAGATATAGGGACAAAAAACATTGTCTGGATGGTCTCAGATTTGAATAGAACTAGAAGGCTGGATTAAGGCAGAGAGTAGCCCCCAAACTTGAAGAAAGTGTATAAATACAATTAACTGTTTACCCCATCGATCTGATGTAAGACCCATATATATTCACATTTAGCACAGAAGCCTGTATAACCTGAGTCCCTTTCAGTCTGAGCTCACAGTCCGTTGTGAGCTGAGAATATTGTAGGCTGCACTCATTTCAGGACCCGTCTTCCTCCAATGGTAAAGTAGGATAACCCAGTCTAAAATAAACTTCATAGCTTCTTTCCAGCTCAAAATCTCTAATCTGATCTACTCTATTCCTACTTTTTTGCTTCCTGTTTATAGGACACTTTGCCCTGCTTTATATCTTACTGCCTGTCAGACACCAAGTTGCAGATGCTACTATGATTCAGTTCTGATCTCTATGGGCAAATAACTTCATCAATTTGTCTTGGAACCTCACCTCTTCAGAGCCCTACCTTATTAGGGAAAGATAGTAATAGGCTGGGGGTATGGATCAATGTACCCATGTCTAGTGGAGAAGCAATTGCAGCAGCCAAAACTCCTGCACCCCATCTAGAATTTTGGTCTGTACTTCCAAAGGGGGAGAAATGATAGGAGAAGATGACTAGAGGGTTTTGAACTCCAATTCCATCAGGACTTAGAGAGGAAAGAGGAAAAATGGACATTTGGAAGTAGTAATAGGTGTAGGTGTGACTTAGAAAGGAAGAGAAGGCAGAACTATGGGGGGGGGTGGCTTTCTCTATTAGCACTTTCTTAAAAAAAAAAAAAAACCCTAGGTGGTGGTACACCTCCTTGAGCACACACATTACAGTGCTTAATGACTCAGGTTCAAACCCCCAGTAGCCCTCTTCAGAGGGAAATCTTCACACATGGCGAAACAGTGCTGCAGGGGTCGCTCTCCCTCTATCTCCTTGCTTCTCAATTTCTCACCAAAATAAGTACAAAATATTAAAAATAAATAAAAAAACCTCTCCTTTTCTGCAAATCCTTCCTCCCTAATATAGACAACAGATACAAGTAAAGATTTGTTATAAACTTAATACTCGCAGTCTGAGAGGTAGTACAATGGATAAAGCATTGGACTCTCAAGCATGAGATCCCTGGCAGCACATGTACCAGAGTGACATCTGGTTCTTTCTCTCTCCCCTCCTATCTTTCTCATTAATAAATAAATAAAATATTTTGAAAAATAAACTTAATACTCATTAATTCTTATCTGAAATGTGTTGCATAGTAAAAGATAAGCAATTTTAGAATACAATTATGTTTGACTATTAATGACAAACATCAGTGATGAGATGGGAGAAACCTCATATAGTTGAATTTCACTGGTATTTTTGTGAGGGGGTGTAGGAGAGAAGATTGGTTCTGAAAGAAAAGTCAAAGACTTAAATATATATCACTATGTATAGAACTGTCATAACCTTTTTAGGTGGCTAGCTATGAACTTATACTACAGTATGCCAGTTTGTGTTAGCATGGAAAGAAAGCAGAAGTTCCCAGCACTTACTAGCTTAATAAGAAATAAATAGACATGTGCTGTGTTTTAACATTTATAAACAAAAACCAGGACAATTTAAGAAATATTATTAGTCATTAATTTTAAACTATAATCATTTTCTAATTAGATTTGTATGTAGCCAACAAGCTCAAATGATTTTAATCTTTGACTTTTTCTGAATTTTGAGTATATTTGAAATATAAAAAATATTTTGTTTTACTGGTGATATTAAAGATTATATGACACATTTTACAACTAAACTAACAAAGCACTAATGATAGGTCACGAGTATATTCAAAATCATGTTATAAAAGCCACATCCTGGGTTGGACAGTTGTGCACCGGGTTAATCGCACATAGTACGAAGCACAAGGACCTGCTCAAGGATTCCAGTTCAAGCCCCCCGGCTGGCTCCCTACCTGTAGGGGGTCACTTCACAAGCAGTAAAGCAGGTCATCAGGTGCTATCCTTCTCTCACCCTCTCTGTCTTCCTCTCCCCTCTCAATTTCTCTCTGTCCTATCCTTTAAAAACAATGCCCTCCAGAAGCAGTGGACTCATAGTGCCTGCCTGTAGCCCCAGCGACAACCCTGGAGGCAAAATAATACTAATCATCATCATCATCATCATCATCATCATCATCCACATCCCAAATAAAATCTTCTAATCATTCAGTATAGAAGAACCATGAGATGTGAGAGGCACTGTTTGTGTTACTAGAGGAGAATAACATTTGAGTTGAGAAAAGCCTGGTCTAAACAGAAATCCTATAATCTGACTGGTAACCATGGAACCTAGGACAAGTCTCTTGATATGCTTCTTCCGTTGAAGTCTGGGCATCAATATGGCTGCTTTATACTTCCCAGAACAATTATCTAGAGACCAAATAAGAGAGAACATACAACTGCCATACTTTAAAAAAATAAATATATATATACATATATGTATATTACATTATTTTTTCTTCCTTAAACAAAACGGGGGCATGGAGGGAAAGTTCAATTATAGGATCTTTTGTAAACTTTCAAAAAAATTATTATCTTGATCTATTTATTGGATAGAGACAAACAGAAATCAAGAAGGGAGAGGGGATAAAATAGGAGTGAGACAGAGAGACACCTATAACACTGCTTAACCACTTGCAAAGCTTCCCCCCCTGTAGGTGGGGACTGGGGGCTTGAACCTGGATCCTTGCGCATTGTAACATGTGTACTCAACCAGATGTGCCACTGTCTGGCTCCCCTTTGTAAACTTTTTAGCCTAAGCAGGTATTATAAAGCCCTAAATCTTAGTTGCTATGGAAAATAAGTCTTAAAGAAAACAAATAAATATAATTAACTGTTATATTTTCTTCAAGTTTGGTGCTATTCTGCCCTAATTCTAGTCCTATTCTCTCATCTTCCCAGATAATGTATTTAGGTCACCTGAATGTTAGCTATCAAGCTCAAGCAAAAATTACTAAAGTCATAGGCCCTCAGGAGCATAAGTAAAATAGACTTTCTAGCTTCTCTCCTAAGATATCTAGTCTCATTTATTTAACTTCTACTTTTTGGTTCCTGTTTATGAAAAATTTTGTCCTGCTTCCCATCTTACTGCCTTTCATCCACCAAGTTGCAGATGCTACTATGATTCCATCCTGACTCTCCTAGGCAGATAAGCTCACCAGTGTGCCCTAGGACCTCACCCTTCCTACCCAACTAGAAAAAGGTAGAAACAGGCTGGGGGTATGAATCAACCTGCTAATACCCATGTCCAGTGGAAAAGCAATTACAGAAGCCAGAATTCCCACCTTCTTTACACCCTAAAGAATTTTGGTCCTTACTCCCAGAGGGGTAGAAATGTTAGGGGAAGATAATGAGAGGGCTTTGAATTCCAATTCCATCAGCACCTGGATAGAGAAGAGGAAAAAGAAAAGGACATTTGGAAGCAATAACAGGTGTAAATGTGACTTAGAAAGGAAGGGAAGGCAGATAATATAAAAAAAGCAAATAAATATAAATACAGATATAGAAATAATAGTCAACCTATATCTGTGACCTATGGGAATACATAACTCTGGTGGTGGCATCAGTGCAGATTTGTACCCCTGTTATCTCATAATTTTTATATCAATATTAAATCACTAATAAATTCCACACAGATCCTCTTAGCAAATATAATATCAGCACAAGGAACTGAGCGGTTAAGTGAAAATATTGGTGAATCATTAAATCATTAAAAAAAGAAAAAAAGAAAACCAAATCTTATTTATTTAAAGAAGACTTCTAATAATGTTCTGAGCAAAACCCAAGCTGAGAACAAGAATATAACTCACGTGGGAAGTGCTCTAGTGTCTCCCTTTTATCTGTGCCTATCTCTTCTGCCCTCTCTCTCTTTAAAAAATAATAATAAAAGCAAAACTGATTAGATTCTGTGAATGGCTATACTGAAATCCAGTTTATACCTGACTTGATTTTAAGATTTCATCTACATTCTTTTGGTTTGGGATTAGACAATCTTGATGATAGGCCAAATTTTAATGAATATAGTAAGATTAAAGTCAGTTATATACAGCAAATAAGCTTAACAGATACTTTTGTCTTACATTGTTATTTTATTATTATTTATTTACAACGTTTTAAGATGACAGGGATATAATTCCATATGGTTCCCACCACCAAAGTAGTGTGTCCACATCCCACCACTGGAAACTGCAGTAGTAGTTCTCCCAAGGTCACTTCTTCTTCTAGCGTTTGCCCTTCTTCTGTAGCCAGTCAACAACGTCAGGTTGAGCCTGATGTAAAGTTTCGAGACCTCCTTTGAATCTGGAGAGCTGGCAGTCGTTGACTATGTGGGTCATAGTCTGTCTGTAGCCGCAGGGGCAGTTCAGGTCATCTCTGGCTCCCCAGCGATGGAACATAGCGGCGCACCGGCCATGGCCTGTTTGATAGCAATTGAGTAGGGACCAATCATAATGTGCTAGGTCAAAGCCAGGTTGATGCTTGCAGGGGTCTGTGATGAGGTGTTTGTTCTTTACCTCAGCTGACTGCCAACTCTGTTTCCAAGAGTCTGGAACAGAGAAGTTCAGTGTAGGCGTAGGGGACCAGATTGGATGACGAGACGTCAAGCGTTGGACAGGGTGGGTGAAGATATCCTCATATATTGGCAGGTCCGGTCGAGCGTAGACACGGGAAATGAACTTAGATGAAGCCACATCCCGATGAATATCTGGCGGGGCGATGTTTCTAAGAACTGGCAGCCATGGAACCAGGATGGAACAGATGGTTCCAGAAATGATCCTCATGGAGGAATATAATTTGGAATCAACCAAGTGGACATGGGGGCTACGGAACCATACTGGGGCACAGTATTCTGCAGTGGAATAGCATAATGCCAGAGATGATGATCATAGTGTGGAAGCGCTCGCGCCCCATGAGGAGCTGGCCAGTCTTGCAATGATGTTATTCCTCGCGCCCACCTTTGCTGCAGTTTTTATGAGATGTTCGTGAAATGACAGGGTGCAATCGAGAGCAACGCCAAGATAGACTGGCTGGGCTTCATGCTGGATTCTCATATCGTCAGGCTGCACATTAAGCTCACGCAAGGCCGAGGCATAGTGTAGATGGAAAACAGATGATACCGTTTTTGCAGTGCTAGGGATTAGTCACCATTTTTTACAGTAATCAGATATCAGAGACATGTCTTTCGTGAGTGTTTCCTCGAGGATGTCGAACTTGGATGCCTGAGTTGCACAGCAGATGGTCATCGGCGTAGATGAACTTCCTTGAAGAAGTTTCTGGGAGGTCATTGATATAAATATTAAATAGCGTAGGAGCCAGAACAGAGCCCTGGGGGAGGCCACTTGAGACAAGTCTCCATCTGCTAGACTTGTCACCCAGATGCACCCGGAATCTTCTGTTTTGGAGAAGAAACGATATAGTATTGGTCACCCATGGAGGCAGGCATCTTAAGATCTTGACTAGGAGACCGTGGTGCCAGACCGTGTCATAGGCTGCTGTGAGATCAACAAAGACAGCACCCGTTTTTAAATTCTTCTGGAATCCATTTTCAATGTAAGTTGAGAGGGCCAGGGCTTGTTCGCAGGTAGATCTTCCTGGGTGGAAACCAGCTTGGGCGGGTGATAGGAATTTCTCTGTAAGATGAGAAATACGTGACAGAAGCAGCCTCTCAAGGAGTTTGTAACACACGGAGAGGAGAGAAATTGGTCTATAGCTGGCGGCCAGTGTTGGGTCTTTCTTTGGTTTCAAAACTGCTATTATCTTTGCACGACGCCAAATTTGGGCATAGATTCATATTCCAAGATGTGGGTCAGGAATGAAGTGAGCCACTTCTTTGCCACGGGGCCCAAGTTAAGAATGAGTTCTGGGGTGATGTTATCATAGCCAGCAGCTGTTCCCGGTTTAACCCTCTTCAAAGCGTCTTCCAGTTCAGACAGTGTAAAGGGAGAGAGTTTTGGAGATGGACAAGATAAACAGAAGTGGGATGACCACTCATGGGAAATTTCTCTTTTCCAGACTGGGTCGATCTTAGCACGTCCAACTTGAGTTAGGTGACTGGCCACTGAGTTTGGAGATACAGGAGCATGGGAGACAGGAGAGGTTTGGCTACTGGCACCCAGACTATGAAGAAGCTTCCAGGCCTTCCTACTTGAGTGGGTGAAGTTCAGACTTTCCGTGAGTTGTTGCCAGCGGGCTTGGCGTGCTGCATCCAGGGAGGCAATGAGATGGTTGGCCACATCTGGGTCGCCCGACTCATCATACTGCTTTAGTAGTTGCTCACATTCAGCATCAAGACAAGGCGTATAGTTAGCATGTCTCCCACAAGGAATGGCTTGGGAAGCTGCTTTGAAGATGGCTTGGCAGAAGCGCCTGTAGGAATCTTCAGAGGGGATAGAGTTAATTGGAATTGCAGGAATAGATTTGTTGGTAAGATCACTGAACAGGTCACTAATACAGGTTGATTTCTATAACTATCTATCAATATCTATGTGTGTGTGTGTATATATATATTTTTTTCTTCCCATTTTTCAACAGTCCTGACTTCACTTCCTTTCTAAGTCATCCCTACACTGATTACTACTTCCTGGCATTTTTTCTTTTTTGCTGTTCTCTTTCAGATAATAGAAACAGTGCCTGACTTCCTCTGGTGTTTTCCGTGTTTGCTTTCCTTTCATTGATGGTATAAAATCAAGATTCCTGGTGACGAACATTCTGGTCCTGGTGGAGTGCCAGTAAAGAGCCGTCTGCTTTACTTTCCCTATTGTTTACCCCACTGGGAGTATGGGCCAAAATTATTTTTGAACTGCAGAAGGTGGGAGGTCTGATTTCTGTAAATGCTTCTCTGCTGGACATGGACATTGGTAGGCTGATCCACACCCACAGTCCATTTCTGTCTTTTCCTAGTGGGGCAGAGCTCTGGGGAGGTGGGGTTCCTGGGAGCATTGGTGAGGTCGTCTGCCTGGGGAAGTCAGGATGGAATCGATAGTGTCTAAAACTTAGTGGCTGAGAGGCAGTAACATGGAAAGCATTACAAAATGCTTACTAGACATTGAATTTAATAGACATAACATATTTAGTAACCAGAGCAGATGAAAGTAGGGGCCTTAGATTGTAAGGAAGCTAGGATGTCTATTTTAGGTATGTCTGGGAACATATGTATCAGTAATCTTTGCTTGAGCTTGATAGTAATGGAGGTGGGTGGGTTAAAAGTATTACCTGAGAAGATGGTATCAGAAATAAGAATAGAACTATGAAGCAGGATTAAGGCATAAATTTGCACACAAAGTTGAATAAAATATATAAATGCAACTAACTGTTTATCAAAATTATCTAAGCCAGGGCCCATATCTATTCATATTTCACACCAGAGCCTGTACAGCCTCTGAGTCCCTGTTGTCAAACTGAGTTCACAGTCTATAGTCACAGCTGGGAAGATTCTAGCTTGCCCTCATTCAGAATGAAATGGCAGAGTAGGATGACCCAATTTCCCTTTGGAGAGTGGGGCAGTTCCTTCCATTGCTAGTTCATAGTGAGGGTAATATTCTGAAGAAGTCCACAAAAGGGCTTATGATGATGTTTCCAATGGGTGTGACCAGTAATGGTAGAGAGAAGGACCTATTGAAAGTCTAGGCCCATATTATCTATAGGAGAATCCAAAGATTCCGTGTCTAGGACCCCAGGGGATGGGGTGGCCTGATAGTGGATAAAAAGGCCATAGTTAAATGTTGTTTTTGATGGGTTATGTTTTTTTCGCCAGGCTGGCTTCACGGGCGGGTAACAGACGACCAGGGACTCATGGTTGAGCTGTAGGCAGTATCTCTTTATTCATGCAGGACGCAGCACAATCTAAGACGAGCTAAGTTAAACTCAAAGTACAGTACTGTAAAACTCACAATGCTGTCTCTATATATACTTGCCAAGTAGGGTGGAAACAGGATGTGACATAGAGAGGGTGGAGAGAAAAGTGACTGGTGAAAATCAGAGTGTGACAAAGAGGGGGCAGATTAGGCGAGAATCCTATCACTGAACCACAAATGCCCTGGAGGGAGGGTGGAACTTGTTAACAGTGGCTATGTAAATAGAATGAAGTGGTTATGTAAATAGAATAGTATTAAGCAGGGGGGATTTAAACCAAATGAAACAGAAGGGGTCTCATGCATACCAACAGTTAAATGAGTCAGTCTCTTGCCATTGTCCAACTTTTGTAGTCCTTCTTTATCTGAGGAGCTTAGACATTTTCCCGGTTGTTAAAGAGCTGAGTGCCATTTGTTATATTCAAATTAGTATTAGGCTTATGGGATCTGGTCCCAAGTTAAGAAGAAACTAGACCCAGGACTCTAGTGGTGTCTTAGTCTCAATTTCCTGCATTTACTTGTTTGATGATTCTAACAAAGGTTGTCATAGGAACAATAATTGTCCTTTACTTAATATACGGGTTTTGCTGATACTTCTTATTTAAGATGTGATCAGTATTCCCAAATGATTTTGGAGAATTATGTCATAGTGCTGGCTAAGAGATCACTACTAATTCCTTTATCAATCATGAGTTACAGTGTTGAGAAACATTAAAATGCCTTACAACAATTGTAATTGTAACTATCATCTTTTTTAAAGCCTCTCTATATACATATATATGTTTTAAAATTTAGAGTTCATAATTTCAATTCTATGACCTTATTAATATTCATACAATCAAGTATGGTGAGTTCTACCATGGTGATGACTCTGTTTCCCTGGCTTATTGTGGTGCTGGGAACTGAATTTGGGAGCTTGGAGACTCCCTCATGACATTCTTTTTCATAACCATTATGATATCTCCCCAATGACTCTACCTATAGCAGAGATTCTAAGAGAAGAACCTGTAATAATGCTCAAACTCTTTGACAGGCAGGTCTGAGTCCACGGTGAATATGCCAGACTCCTTGCCTGTGTGATAAGGCACAGATTATAAGTGCCTCTCAGTTCCAACTGTGGCTCAGTATCAATAACAGCATTTCAAACCTATGCAGCCAGTTCTGTAAGCAAACAGATAAACTGTGCAGAACCAAGGTGACTCCGCAAGTCCATCCAAAATCACAGCATTGTGTCTTACACTGTAAATGCTTTGTAGTTTTAAAACAATGTGTTTTGGCAGCTAGGTTGAGTGTTTTGTGCCCTTGGTTGAGTGCACACATTACCCTATTCTAGGACTCAGGTTCAAACCCCAAGCCCCAAGCCCCACCTTTGGGGTGGAATAGAGCTGCAGGTGCCTTTCTTTCTCTTTTCCTCTCTTCCTCCTTGTTCCCTTTCAATTTCTCAAAATAAGGACAAATAAAGTTATATACATACTCGTTGATTTCCAAGAACTCTATATGATATGAAATTGGTAAATCTGGGCTTTAGAATCTTCTCTAATAAAATGATAATTAAACCCTTCCTATCTCAAAATATACATGTGAAGATAGAAGAATCCTAGATATACATGGTTTTTGTAAATTCACAGCAAAAATCCCAACCCCTGATTCTAATATGGTCATTTTTTCTTTTTTCTTATTTATTTATTTATTTATTTATTTATTTATTTATATTTACCAGAACACTGCTCCGTTCTGGCTTACAGTGGTGCTTGGGATTGAACCTGGGTGGGGCCTTTGGTACCTCATGCATATGAGTCTTTTTGCATAACCACTGTGCTATCTACCCAGCCAATGGTATTTTCTTCTTGGTGTGGCTCTCTGACTCAGTATCAGTTAAAAACATTGAGCATTTTGGTACTTCATAAGATGAACTAGCACATTTTCTTTCTCACAGCCATATATATATATATAATTAGCAGTTCATTCTCAAGGAGGGCTACAGTTACTTTATATCAAATGCATATCACCTTAAATGGGGAAGAACTTTGCCTCTTCTGAAACCCCTCACTATTAAGCTTGTATAGTAGTTCCTCTTACTAAGGCTGCCATTAGATCACGAAATAACACTTATAAGAGTTTTTTCTTCTCTCTACTGGAGCCAGTAATAGCAATAATTTAGCCATTATGTATACATAATTTATTCATTATGTATGGTCATATTATAAATTGTTGGTTCTCTTCTGAAGAAAGATCAAGGCTTCATGGCTTTACTCCCCCTGATTCTCAAGATAATTTCCAAATTTCTTTTAAAATTGTAATTTTAGTAGTTTTTGTCAGGTCCTGGGAATACCAGTAGAGGGAGCAGGGCAATTGGAATAGTACTGCTTAATTAAAACAGGGATGATTTTTCCTTGGGCTTTCAAGTAATTGCATTTAATTTGTGTGGTCAAGGCTATATGTAAGAATGACTAAAGAGTTCCTGATCCATCAACAAATTAAATGTACAAGGGATCTCGGTGTATTCCGTTGCATCCACACAACATGTATGTGTCTGTGCTCATAAACATATAAAATATTGATAGTAATTGAATTTTGCAATTACTCAATATACTTAAATTGATGTTGATTAGCATACTTGACCTTTAGGCCTGCCAGAGTTATGATTTTTAGACTCTATAATCTCTATAGTACTCTATAACCAAATGTGTCATCTATTTTCATTGGTGAATAATGTGATTTCTCCTTTATAACTTTTTTTTTTTTTACCAGAGCACTTCTCAGCTCTGGCTTATGGTGGTACAGGGGATTGAACCTGGGACTTTGGAATCTCAGGCATGAAAGTCTCTTTGGATAACCATTATGCTATCTACCCCTGCCCTCCTTTATAACTTTTATCTCATTTCATTCTAACATTTTTATGGCAATAATAAAGCAAAGTTTCATAAATTATCAGAGTATTAATCTTGTTACTACTTTGAAATGTTATTGAGTTCTCAAGTTATTTATTTATTTTTTAATATGAGTAGTCAAACATTATTTTTCTTTAAGTAAAAAAGTTTAACAGGGCAGGGAAATAGCATAATAGTTATGCAAAGATATTCTTATGCCTGATGCTACATAAGCCAGAGCTGAGCAGTGTTCTGGAAAAACAAAAAAAAGTTAAACTGGAAGAACATGTAAGAGTTCACTTCTTTAATGTGACTAAAAATCTACAGAGACAAATGACTTTATATTTTATTACAAATATATTTGGCTCCTAGTGCACTGTTTTTGTTACAGCATTACTTTATAACTGCCATCACTGCTTGTACTATTGTCAGTTGAATAACTTACATCAGAAGTGGAGTAAGTCTAACTCTCTATTTTTTTTTCTTGATTTCTTGGGGGTCACATATATGACAGTGGGAGGCATTCATTCTATGCTGTTTATGGAATTCTATTTTTAGTGATGTAGATGCAAAAGTATGAGGAAGGACAAGAAAAAATGTTTTCTTGATTTGCCAGAAATATATATTTTCTTCTATTACCTTTGGTTGATACCATTTTCATCAATAAAGGTCTTCATTTCACTGCAAAAGATACAAAGAAAACCTTTGCTTATATCTTAGTGAGAACAACCTTGATGGAGTTCCCCTGGCTTTGAATTATAATGTATGTCATCTGTAATGTAAGTTGTTATAATTTACTTCTGACATTAAGATGTTGCTTTAGGGCATATTGTTGCAAATGTATCCTATTCACTTTCTTGCCTTCTAAATGCCCTTCATGTTTCAGTAAAACAATCCAATCAAAACTAAAGACCAAAAACACTGTAAAACAAATCAAGCATATAAATGCTTAGTTCCTAAGCATTCATGCTACATTTTAGCCCTTTAGCCAGAGGCTTTTAAATTTCTTAAGCTGTATAGAGTAGTTTAACTTAGCAAACTGACCACAGAAAATGTCATCTGTGCATATTGTTTTCAGTCAGGTTCTTAAAGACTGTGACCTGGAAAGACCTGGAGGATACTAAAATCAGTTGGAGCACAGCAAGCCACCCCAGGTAGAGCTCTCACAGGGCACATCCAAGGTTAATTAACCATGTTCTTTTCCCTGTGCTGGCTTGAGGCAGGACACTTGAGACTGCAGCCTCACTCTGGAAGTAGCAACTAAAAAAGCCTCACTGCACCTTCTCCACCGAGCTGTTCTCCACAAGTTAAAGAAGGATGGTTTGGAGAGAATTTCGGTGTTTGTAGTTGATGGTAGAGGAATTAGTCTGAATATGTTAATTCTTCCACCTGTTCAAGCTCTGGACTAAGGACTTTATTTATTTATTTATTTTGCCTCCAGGGTTATTACTGCGTCTCAGTGCCTGCACTATGAATCAACTGCTCCTGTGGCTAATTTTTTCATTGTTGTTGTTGTTGTTGTTTGATAGGACAGAGAGAAATTGAGAAGGAGAGAGAAAGATAGACACCTGCAGACCTTGTTCACTGCTTGTGAAGCGACTCCTCTGCAGGTGGGGGAGCTGGGGGTTCAAATGGTGATCCTTGTGCTTCATACTATGTGTGCTTAACCCTGCGCACTATAGTCAGGCCCCCTGGGATTTCCATTGTTAATGGTGGTGGAGTAAATGTCTGGATATTTAGAGTATTAATTCACTGTGGGAGAATATTTCCAGATGCCCATTGCAAAATAGCTGGCTACCAATGGAGGAGATAGTGAAAAAAAATTCTGTTATAACATTTTTCTTCCAATGTCCAGGGAGGATATTAATATTCTAAATGGAATAATTCAGTATTAAGTCTTAAATACCCTCCTTTAAGAAAAACAAATGATGGAGTCTGGTGGTAGCACAGTGGGTTAAGTGCACTTGGAGCGAAGCACAAAGACCAGCGTAAGGATCCGGTTCGAGCCCCTGGCTCCCCACCTACAGGGGAGTCACTTCACGGGTGGTGAAGCAGGTCTGCTGGGTGTCTATCTTTCTCTCCCCCTCTCTGTCTTCCCCTCCGCTCTCCACTTCTCTCTGTCCTATCCAACAATGATGACATCAATAACTACAGCAATAATAACTACAACAATAAAACAAGTGTAAAATAAATAAATACATAAAAAAGAAAAAACAAATGAGTGTATGTAATTTTTCACATTACAGAGTAAATTTAGAAATTGAGCAATTTTAAATAACATTTCCTCAACTTTTTTTATTCTTCTATGCATTCTATATTATCTATCAAGCATCTTGTTAATATGAAGCATAGCAGTGTGCTAGGTACCAGAGATAGATCAGTGAATGAAACAAGGTATCTGACCTCATGAAGCTAATATTATATTTAGGGAATAGACAATGTATATGTGAATACATGAAAATCACACTTTCTGCAGCCTGGAAGATGACTAAATGAATAAGCCATTGTTTTTTCAAACACAGTGTCTTGAGTTTGACCCATGCATCATATGTGCCGGAACAGTGCTTTGTTACTCTCTCTCTCCCTCTCCCCCACTCTCTCATAAATAAATAATGTTCCTTTCAAAATTTGCACTTTCTAATGGCAATAAACACTATGAAGAAAATGACCAAGATGTTGTGATTCAGAATGAGCGAAATTAGATATTCTTGCCTACAACACTATGAGTCGTACTAGGTGAACTTAGCTGTAAAATATCTAAAGGAATTTGTTCAGAACAAGTGCAAGGTATAGAGAGGGAAAAGGTTTGGCTGGTCTGAGAAATAATATAAGAAGAAAAGGAATTTTCTCTGTATGCAGTGCGATACTGTTGAACACTGAAAGGAGGACAAACAGCATCCATAATGTTATGTATAATTTCAAAAGGTCATGCTGGCTTGTCTTGGATAATGGTATAGAGAGGCAATAGTGGAAGAAAGGAGACCAGGATGTTACTATTATGAAGGAAAATGATGGCAGTGACAAGAGTTAGGATGATGGCCATGAGAATATGCACAAGGGTATATAGTAAAAGTATAACCCAGAGAAATGACTGATGATTTATAGTAGGTAGAATTATAAAATAGTTCCTAAGATTCTGCTCACTGGTATACATGCCCTGAATAATTCCCTTTTCTTGACTGGGAATAAGGGCTGTGAATATGAAGATGTCATCACACCCATGTTTATGTTAGGTTGATTGACACTTCCTAAAAGCACACTGTTGTGAATATTTTCTGCTGACTTGAAGAAATAAGCTCCCACGTTGAAAGGTCCACATGTCTAGGACCTAAAGGTAGTCTTTGGATGTTGGCAATGATCCCAAAATCCGCCCCCCCAAACCACAGGTGACTGAATTCTGTCCATACCTGAATGAATCTCGATGATCAGTTCAAGTTTTAGATAATATCACAACTTGAATGTCTAGCTAGTTAGTACCTGGAGTCCTGGTCTACAGAAATGAAAAGAAAGTACTTGGGAAGCTTTAAGCTATTGTTTGTTTATATAAAAAGAGTAATAAAGAAAGGAATTAAATAAGAAGTACCAGTTTTATTTAGTGTTTAAGTACCATCCTCCACTGAAAGGAGTGGATTCCATTAGAAATGATAATGCAATAGAAAGAAAAAGAAAACGAAAGAAAGAGAGAGAGGGAGAGAGGGAGAGAGGAAGGAAGGAAAGAAGGAAGGAAGGAAAGAAGGAAGGAAGGAAGGAAGGAAGGAAGGAAGGAAGGAAGGAAGGAAGGAAGAAAAAAGATATTGATGAATCCAGGCCTGCCATGGGAAGAACAAAAGGAATTCTAGAAGAAGGAAGTATTAGGAACCAGGTGTTGGCACATTCAGTTGAATACCTGTTACCGTAAGTAAGGTCCTAGGTTCAAGCTGCAGGTTCCCACCTGCAGAGGGGAAGCTTCACAAGTGTTGAATCAGTGCTGCCAAGTGTCTCTCTTATTCTGTCTCCTCTTCTGCCTCCTTACATCTCAGTTTCTCTTTGTCTCTATCCAGTAAATGAATAAATAAATAAATAAATAAAATATTTATAAACACAAACTTTTAAAAGAAGAAAGGAAGAGAGTAATGAAGGAATGAGACAGACATGCCAAAGGGACACATAGACAGAGGGACTACTCTGGGTCAACTCTAAGCTCATCTGAACTTTAAACTCATTATGAAGAAATGGTTTGCATTTCATTAAAAATGGAAATTCATGTGTTGATAGAAACAAATAATTAAATGAAAAGATGAGTAATTCAGGACAAAGGAAAGATCCTTCCTTAAGGCAAAATGCTAACTAATAAAAAGAAACAATGAATATAGGAAACATCATATTGATTGGTTGATAGTTGCCATGGAAATTATGAGAGGATGTTAAGGCATGATTTGTCTGTATGTTTGTATTCATTTAAATATATAATATTATTTTGTTATATATTATAATCTATAGTATAGAGTTTATTATATACTATATATTTTGTGATTACTGTAAAATA
The DNA here is from genome assembly GCF_950295315.1 of Erinaceus europaeus. Classification (NCBI taxonomy): domain Eukaryota; kingdom Metazoa; phylum Chordata; class Mammalia; order Eulipotyphla; family Erinaceidae; genus Erinaceus; species Erinaceus europaeus. Next base: position 57,215,890 of record NC_080179.1, on the reverse strand, counting down.
TGTGTATGGTATATTGTATACCATATATGTGTGTGTGTGTGTGTGTGTTTGTATATTTACTAATTTATATGCCCATAAAAAGAGGATTTGGCCTTCTACAGTTATGGAAGCCAAGTTCACAGTCTTAGCAGGTTTCTTTCTCTGTGAGATAACAGAGCTTTACGTCCAGAGGGCAGTCAATAAACAGGCAGCATGAATATACAGTATTGGAGATGGGGTTGGACGTGGGGCAAGATTAAACTGGAATCCACTAACTTTAGACCATGAAGATTAGCTAAAACCTGTGTTTCTCCTGATGTTAATAGCATGTTTGTTCTACAGATTTCAGGACATTTCAATATGGTTAAGGATTCAGGGAAAAAAACTGGGGAGAGGCGAGTCATAGGCCTGGCTGATGTTCACCCATGAAGTAGAGCAGCAGGTAAGTGATAGTGTGTGAGAGTTAAGAAGTGCTGCTGCTTCACTTCCAACCACTACCTGACCCACAGCAATCTTGTGTAGCCTCATTGCCCACAAGTATTCTGGGAAATGTAGTTCAGTCTAACCGAATTGGCATTCTGCAAAGTCATGATAAGTAAGGTATAGGTTTATAATTGAAATATCTTCCCACAAATGCCTATTATTTAGAAACTGGGAATTAGTCACTTTAAGACAGAAAAATCTGCAGGTCCCAATTTCCCACATCACCTCCTGACAGAAGGAACCTCTAGATACCCGAGACTTCTACAGTATCAAGTCTGTGGTATTTCTACCATGAATGCATCACCCTGTTTTTGCATACCTGGACTGAGCAGCCTCTTATACAATGAAAGAAACTACTATTTGAAAACACCAAGGATGTTAAAGGCAGAAAATGGATGAGTAGCTGTTATGGGTTAAAAGAAACTAAGATAGCAGAACTAAATGCAAAGCATGATGCTGGATAGTATCTTGGGGAAAAAAAGGGGGGAATAAAACCAATTGGTATTGTTGGAAAAAATGAATAGATTTCAGGTTTGGTTGTAGTGAAAAATCAATATAGATTTCTGATTTTGGAAGATTGTGTTACAACCATGCTGAACAGTGTTCTGCTTTTGGCAAATATAGACTGGATTATTTGAGGAGAAAGGGATACCACATCTTCAAGTTGTCCACACATTATCCAGAGAAGAGATAATGATATGGAATATATTCTTTGCACAGAGATAAAGAGATTGATTTTATATGGTAAAAAATAAATGATTGGGGTGTTAAGGGAACTTGGAAGTTGTTTGCATTGTTTTTACAATATTTTCTTAATTTTAAATTGTAAATTATTTACAGTAGTGGGAAATGAGTAAGTAATAAGCATAAATATTTAAATATGGATCATGGCATTTCCAATTTTTGTTACAAAATGGGGTTGGGAAAAAATTGGGGATATGGAAGGTGGCATAAAATGACTTTATTTTACTTAGTTAATTTTTTCTTATTTTATTTATTTATTTTTAATGAAGGACAACTACAATGAGAAAGAGCAAGCCAGCAAGAGAGAGGCCAGAGCATTGTCCAGCTCTGGCTTATGATGGTGCCAGGGATAGATTTGATTTGGGAGCCCAGAGCCTCAAGAATGAAAATCATTGTTTTCTTATATTTTACTTTATCTATTTTAATGAGCAAGATGCTGATAGATGATAAATAGATATAGATAGATAGATAGATGGATAGATAGATAGATAGATAGATAGATAGATAGATAGATGATAGATAGATGATAGATGATCACTACCAGAACATTGCCCAGCTCTGATTTATAGTGGTGCTGGGGACCGAACCTAAGACTACAGAGCCACAGGCATGAAAGTCTTTTCAATAACCACTTTAATATCTCCCTAGATCTCATGGAAGGATTTAAAAATATTGTTTGATGAGACTTGTGTTTTTGAAGACAATGACATGAATGACTGAGAGAGGCAGAGAAAGGGAGTAATTTGAAGAGTGAAAAGAGATGAAGTCTCTGTGACAAATAGACAGTACAACCTTTGAGAGAATCAGACTTATTAGTTCTTCAAGCAGAAAGGAAACAATGAACTTAGTTCAGACTCTGGGAGTATTTATTTATCTATGAGATGTGTGAAAGCAGAAGTGTCACCAGCCACGATGATTTAGGGGTAACTCTTAAAAGATTAAATTTTTTTTTAAATGTAAAGAAACTTATAGCTAGTTGTGTGGTGATCACACCAGATGAACGTATTTAAATATTTGTTGTCTTATGCTGTTGGCTGCCATCTGGGTTCTTCAGTGCAGGTGTGTACCTACTAGAAAAGATTATTTAAAAATTATACTTCTGTGTGTTTTGTACTAAATTCTTTAGGATATACTGTAATAATTCAATGAATCATAATCTTTTTCAAAAATTTCTGAATATGTAATCATTAAAAATGTTGAAACATTGGATTGAATTATTATTTTCACTTTATCAAAGCATTTTTTTAAATAAGTCCACAAAGTAATTCTTTTTGTGTCCTGGTGAATTTAACAATAATTTTTCCTTGCTGTGTAAATTTTTCTGTTTATGCTTTGACTTAAATTACATAGTTATCTGTTTTATAAATATTCTGTTCTTAGAATCTTTGCTAGTAAAAGAACATTTATCTACTTAAATATACAAAATGCTACCTCTACTGACCTTAAAATTTGCAAATCTGCGGTAATACTACTGTCTTTTGGCTTAAATTCCGATGTCACCACTTGTTGCCTTTATGACCTTGAAAATGTACTTACCTTCTCTATTCTGAATTTCCTCAAATGTAAAATGCAGGAGGGGGTCTCGTTCAGTGATTCATTTGAGTCTGCTGCTTTTATAGCTCCTCCTTCCTATGGGGTTATATTAGGTATTTTAATTCTTCTCCCAGGAATTCATTATATAATTAGTCTAAATTACATGTATTAAAGCCATTGAGACTTAATTTTATGACACAATGAAGTAAATTATTAAGGAAAGTAAGGACTCTTTAGAATTATTCATCCATCCCATCCTAATCTCTAGGATTTTTCTAGTTATATTAATGATATTTATTAAGTAGGGGATAATTTAAGGGCCTAATTCTACAAAAGTGGTCTTGAGTTGTATGGTATCTATATTACTGGATGCTGTACAGATTAAATGAGAGTATGAACTTGTAGCAGCTAGTTATGTTTATGGGTTTTTGTTTGTTTGTTTGTTTTTTGCCTTTAGGGTTAGTGCTGGGACTTCGTGCCAGCATTAGGAATCCACCACTGTTAGCCATTTTTCTATTTTATTTACTTGTTTAATTTTTTTATTAGATAGGCTAGAGAGAAATTGAGAGAGGATGGGGAAATAGAGAGAGGGAGAGAAAAGATAGACACCTGCAAACCTGCTTCACCACTGGTGAAGCAGACCCCTGAAGATGGGGAGCGGAGACTTGAACCCAGACCCTTGCACTTGGTAATATGTGCACTTAACCAGGCATGTCACCACTCAGCTGCTTGTTATGATTCTGACACAGAATGTTCTCAGTAAGTGTTTAAGTTACCATTATGGTTATAATTATCCTTAACCCTTCCTGTTACTAGAACCTCAATTTGTTCTCCAGATAAACAAAGATAAAAAAAGAAAATCACCTTTACTTAGGTGATCTAGTTCTGGTACTAGAAAAGATATAAAATACTATCACCAGTTACTCTAAAACATATCTTATGGTTTCCATTCTAATTCTTTCTGAATTTTCTCTGTAGTAGAGATATTCTGCCATATTTCTACACTACTTCCAATCTAGTCTTTAAGACAGACTTTCATCACCTTAGATCAATTGGTGTTAAGTTCATAATACATTGCTTAAATTGCACTGAATATCACTCAAGTTATTTCTTAAAGTCTTGCACCTGATTCCATCCTCTCATTGATAGATGTATGTACCTTTCCTGTTCTTAGTGTTTTTCTATAAAGAAGCTAGAAATTCTCATTTTTGTTGTTATTATTTAGTGTTTAACATAGCTTTTTTAAATTTTGCTTTGCTGAGGTTTTATGATTTAATGACTAAGTACTTATTTTAGGCAATTAATTTGATTAGGATTTCCAGGAAATCCTTAAGCACTTTGTATTTTGAAAAATTCTTTGCTTTTACAAAGGATTAATATAATGTCATTACTATACCTAGTAGAGACACAGACATTCATCTAGTTTAGCCATCACAATGTGGATTTATTTTATTATAACTTCTGTGTTAGTAAATAGATTTACAGGGTTTTCTGTCACACAGAAAAGATAGCCTCCTAGAAAAGTGTTCTAAATACAAATGATTGTCAGCAGTTCTGGTTTAAATTCTACTGTGAACCATGCCAATTATAGGCACTTAAGGGTGAAACCTGACTCTGTTCTTTTATTTTGTTGTTGTTTTGCCAATGCTCCACTGCTCTGGGCTCACTCTTCAGATAACTATGGAGACACAGAAACAAAAACACACAGGGAAAGATGCCACAAAACCCACAGCATCAAACTTGGCCTGCAAATATGAGAGAGCAGCTGTGCTCCCAAGTGAGCTGTCACTAGCCCATGCTCTCCATTCAAAACTATTTTTCTCATTTTTCTTTACTTACTTATTTTCAGATAGGGCAAAGAGAAATTGAGAGGAGAGACAGGGAGAGACAGCCTTCACTGCTTGTGAAGGCTCCCCTTTCAAGTGGGGAGCCGGGGGCTTGAACCAGGATATTTGCATGGATCCTTGTGCTTTGTACAATGTGTGTTTAAGCCAGTGCACTATCGCTCGCCCCCTCTATATATTTTTCTTATTTCTTAAAAATTTAAAAAAGTCACTAAAATGACCTGGGAGGAATAGCATTGTAACAGAAATAAATGGAAAGCAGGTTTGTAAAATTACTTGATATGATCTTATCACAGCTGTGTTAAATTATTAGATGAATGGAAAGAGAGGGTTTCAAATTTATTTCATTACTCACTGCTGGTCTTTAACTTCTGCAAACCTCTTTGTCATCTCCTTCTCTTTGAGACTATGTAGCAGTTTGAGATGCTGCCTCTTCAATCTTTCAACTAACTATGTACATGTGGACATCCTGAAGTTGGTGGAGATATGAAAAAGTTCTACTGAAAACTTTCTTATTGGGAGACATGTCTTCACCTTTGGGGTATTGAGAGAAGGAAGGACAAGGTACATTTTGTGTCTAGAGTAACCACTGGACCATGGATGATTTATGATTTCAAGGAGAAAGTTGTCAAGAACTGATTGCTTTTCCCTCACCTCTTTTGGGATCTTCATGTTTGAATTAAACACACACAAGTGATGGAATATTGTGTGAGCCAAAATTACAGGATTGTTTATGTGAAGTCAGGATATCTCAGCTTTATATCCAGTAGACTTAATTGATCTTTTTGTTTGAACTTTCTATAAATAATCAAAAATCATCAAGGCCAAATGAATTAGTGTGATATGGTGTGTGTGTGTGTGTGTGTGTGTGTGTGTGTGTGTGTGTGTGTGTGTGTGTGTGTTTAAATGAAAATTTCTAACCTCTCTAAGAGGAGAAAATGCTAAGATCAGAAAATATATATGTGGGGGTTGGCAGTAGCGCAGCAGGTTAAGCGCGCGTGGTGAGAAGCGCAAGGACCAGCTTAAGGATCCCAGTTCGAGCCCCTGGCTCCCCACCTGCAGGAGAGTCGATTCATAAGCGGTTAAGCAGGTCTGCAGGTGTCTGTCTTTCTCTCCTTCTCTCTCCTTTTTTCTTTGTCCTATTCAACAACAATATCAGTAACAACAATAATAACTACTACAACAATAAAAAACTACAAGAGCAACAAAAGGGAAAAAAGCAAATTAAAAAAATTAAAAGAAAAAAGACTATATATATATGTGTTTTTGTTTGTGAGAGGATGGAACAAAGGAATGATATAAGATCCAATAAATTTTCACTTGAGTGATAATTAGTATAATGTAAATAAAGTAATAAACTTACTAACAATTGAATTTTATAACTAGATATATAAAAGCAAGTATTTAATTTTTCTCTTAGTAAAGCATTTATTATAAGTAGATATGCTTTGACATATATGTAGTTCAGATTTTATTTATTAAAAACACAATCGTAAGACAGATAATTACTAATATTAATATAAGTCTGAAGCGTTTATTAACATTTTAAAAGAAAGTTACTTTTCATCTCAAACTATGGATTTATTGTAAACAGGCTTTTTTTTGGAAAACCTTAACTTCATTTATTTTATTAATTTTTTTAGTCATTCATAAGATTATGAGATAAAAGGGGTCTAATTCCATATCATGGTGACCTCGAAGGTGGTGGGGTGGCTAAAGCTTCCAATTTATAAGCCAGAGGTCCTGAGTTTGATTTTGACCTCTTCTATTATAAAAGCCCTGTGTCCTCACCTCTCCTCCAGAGATAGCCAGCACAGTTCTCCCAAGACCACAGATATGGGTGGACTGTGCATCTACTCTCCGCCTTGCCCCCAAGTTCATGTGTTTCAGTTCTCTGTTACACATGAATGAAATCATCCAGCCCATCACTTCTTTAGATCACTAAGCATAATCACCATCAATTCCATTCATTTTACCACAAAAGAAATACATGATAGTCTTTTTAACCCCTGAGTGGTACTTGAGGGAGTATGCCACATGACTTATGAATGATTTTTTTATGCCACTGTTAAAGTGTTTTGCCTTATTCTAAATATTCCTCATAGATTTTTTTCTTCAGTTATTTTAAAATTTTAATTAGGAAAATAAAACGCATATACCAGAGAGAAGCATGTGATTCATTTGGGTACAATGGGTGATCACATGTGCAATTTATTTCTAAGGCCCTGCCTTTACTTCCTTTCTTTTTTTTTTTTTTTTTTGTTTTTATAGGGGAATTAATGTTTTACATTTGACAATAAATATAGAGTTTGTACATGTACAACATTTCTCAGTTTTCCACATAACAATACAATCCCCACTAGGTCCTCTGTCATCCTTTTTGGACCTGTTCTCCCCCCCCCCCCCACCTCAGAGTCTTTTATTTTGGTGCAATATACCAACTCCAGTTCGTTTTCTCTTCTGATCTTATAAACCCTAGTATATTTTATTTTATTTTATTTTTATTTAAGAAAGGAGACAGAGGGTGGAAGGTCTGGCTTCTGTAATTGCTTCCCCACTGAACATGGGTGTTGACTGGTCGATCCATACTCCCAGTCTGCCTCTCTCTTTCCCTAGGAGGGTGGGTCTCTGGGGAAGCAGAGCTCCAGGACACATTGGTGGGGTCCTCTGTCCAAGAAAGTCTGGTTGGCATAGTGTTGGCATCCGGAACCTGGTGGCTGAAAAGAGAGTTAACATACAAAGCCAAATAAATTGTTGAACAATCATGGACCTAAAGACTGGAATAGTGCAGATGAAGTGTTGGGGGCTATTCCCTGCAGACTCTTGTGTACTTCTGCTTTCAGGTATATATTTTTCCCTAGTTTATGGGCACGTGTGAACATATGCTCTATCTCAGGGGACCTGGACTATATCTAGGTTTGGGGACTTTATTGGGGAGTGGACCACCTGGAATGGAATTAGAGAATACTATGAAAGGAAAGGTGTCCCCTAGTGATGAAGCTAAAGGGTTGTCGTTCCACACCTGAAGTCTCTGGTCACAGTCTGAAGTGAAGCATGCTGAGTTGGCACTCGTTGCTTTGATTGGGTTGCGATCCGCGGATGCAGTATTATTTGATTTGAATTGAGAGAAGCATGCAGGAAAGTGGGCCCCACCCTAAGGTTCCAGGACTCGGGGAAATATAGGCTCTATAGTGCAAATGTGAGGTTCCTGATTGTCAGAGAAATGCAAATAAAGACAACATTGAGATACCACCTTACTCCTATGAGAATGGCAAACATCAAAAAGGACAGCAGCAACAAATGTTGGAGAGGCTGTGGGGACAGAGGAACCCTTCTGCACTGCTGGTGGGAATGTAAATTGGTCCAGCCTCTCTGGAGAGCATTCGGAGAAATTTCACAAGGCTAGACATAGACCTTCCATATGACCCAGTAATTCCTCTTCTGGGGATATACCCTAAGGATTCCATAACGCCCAGCCAAAAAGAGGTGTGTAATCCTATGTTCATAGCAGCACAATTCATAACAGCTAAAACCTGGAAGCAATGCAGGTGCCCAACAGCAGATGAGTGGCTGAGAAAACTGCGGTATATATACACAATGGAATACTATGCAGCTATTAAGAACAATGAGCCCACCTTATCTGACCCATCTTGGACAGAACTAGAAGGAATTATGTTAAGTGAGCTAAGCCAGAAAGATAAAGATGAGTATGGGATGTCCCCACTCATCAACAGAAATTGAGAAAGAATAACAGAAAGGGAAACTAATAGCAGGATCTGATTAAATTGAGGGCAGGGCACCAAAATAAAAACCATGTGGTGAAGGGGAGGGTGGACATTGGGCTTCCTGGAGCGGCTGGGGTGGGGTGTGGGTTGTTGGGATGGGACACAGTCTTTTGGTGGTGGAAATGGTGTTTATGTGCACTCCAATTAAAGTGTAGATATATAAACCACTATTTAATTAATATGAGAGGGGAAAATTAATCATATGTCTAGAACTTCTTAAAACACAGACTGAGTCTTTTTAATACATAGGCTGTCTTTGATATGTTGACTCTCTTAAAAGCCTAGACCAGGGAAACAGAAGCAACCAGTAGCACAGCTATATACAAGATGCTGGGTATTATGCCCCAAACCCTATCAAAGGGACTTTTCAAAGTTAACCCAATTACCAAATAATGTGATGATAACAATAACTATCCATTGTCTTTACTTCATTTCTAAGATACACCTACAGCTATTATGACTTCTGGGTGTGCTCCCTTTTATCTCTTCCTTGAAACTGAGTGTTTCCTTCCAGTTCTGTCTGATTTTAAAACTATGAAGGAGCTTGGTGAATGAGAACTTTCTTACTTTTTTATTTATTAAATTTTTAAAATCTATATTCATTGAATGGAGATAGCCAGAAATTGAGAGGGTAATGAGATACAGAGAGGGAGAGAGACAGAGAAATAACTGCAGCCCTGCTTCACCACTAGCAAAGCTTTCATCCTGCAGGTGGGGACTTGGGTCTAGAACCCGGATCCTTGCATTTGTAACACTCTTGGCACTAAGGCTTGGGGAATTTACCCTTCCGTCCACCATAGTCATGGTTGTTGATGCCAGAAGCTGGGGCTTTCCTGTCCATTGTATTCACTTTGACTCTTTGGAGTCCCTCTTTGAGTCTCAATTCGAGAAGCCAATTTCAACTGAGATGGAAGGGGAAGATAGAAAGGGGTAGGGAAAGAGAGACACTTGCAGTGCTGAGAAGCTCTCCCCTCCTCCTTGCACTTGGAGACAAAGGGTTTGAATCTGAGGTTGGGCGATAGAGCAGCGGGTTAACGCCCATGGCGCGAAGCGCAAGGACCAGCTCAAGGATCCCAGTTCAAGGCCCCAGCTCCCCACCTGCAGGGGAGTCACTTCACAGACAGTGAAGCAGGTCTGCAGGTGTCTATCTTTCTCTCCCCCTCTCTGTCTCCCCCTCCTTTCTCCATTTCTCTCTGTCCTATCTAACAATGACAACAGCAATAATAACTACAACAAGGGCAACAAAAGGGAAAAATAAATATTAAAAAAAAAATTTAAAAGGGTTTGAACCTGTGTCCTTGTGTATAGTAATGTGTGCTCTACCTGATGCTCTACTGTGTTCTCCATCACTTGCTCCCCTTGCTATTTCTTTATTCATTTATATGTGTTAAATTATCATATTATTAAATTGGTTGTTCTTACACTCGGAGGTAGGGAAACACAAGGGACAAACAGTGGATATCATAACCCTGCACTAGCAAGCAGACAGTTTAGTAAAACAGACCCATAAGCAGAGAGTTAAAACTCACTGCTCTCTTAAGTCACAGGGAACAAACTGTTGGAAAACATAATAATATAAAAGCAGAAAAAGTGATTCAATTTGGCTGTGGGGAGTCAGGAAGTCTTTTCAGAAGAAAAGATTTTTAGTGTAGGGTGCTGCCTACACTAAAATGTAAAAGCTTATAATATGTATTTTAAGAAGTAAAATAAGAGCACAAATGTTTCTAAAATTCATCATATGATTTTATATTTATTTCACTCTCTCACATATATTTATTAATTAAACTGAACAATATTTTAGTGATTTATGTTAGGAGGTAAGTAACTCAACCTGTTGTGCTCATCATTTAATAAGAAATGCTGAGGGCCAACAGTTGCTGCTCTTATGTCACCAGGTAAGAAAAATATAACCCTGGAGGCAATAATAATTAATAATAATAATAAATAATAATAATAAATAATTTTAAAGTAGCACTTGCGAACATTTTTGTGTAAAGCACATGATTAAGAAGAAAGGGGTAAAAGAAAAAAATAAAAGGAGAAGAGAAGAAGGAGAAAATACATGGTGTTCAGGCTTGATCTTCAGTGGGTTTTATATGGTGGAAACAAAGACCACAAGTAGGAATATTCAAGATTGGCTGCAGTTGAAGGCACTGCTTTCAGTGAGATAGAGTTCATTCTCTCAACAAGAGTTTATATGAAGGAAGAGCTTCCTCTGAAGAACTAGGATACAGAACAGAATTATGAACCCAATATTCACACTGGTATCCAGAGCAATGATAGGCAAAGCAAAGTGATAGCTTAGACAAACATGAAAGAATTATGAGAACATTTCATGTTATTTAAGAGCTCCCAACAATCCACTTAGATTTTTTTTTATTTCTTTCATTTTTTTTTTTGGTATTACCTTTATTTATTTGATAGAGACAGCTACATATCAAGAGGGAAGAGGGGGATAGGGAGAGAGACAGAGAGACAGCTGCAACACTGCCTCACCGTTTGTGAAGCTTTCCCTCAGCAGCTGGGGACCAAGGGCTTGAACCCAGGTCCTTGCACACTGTAATGTGTACGCTTAATGATGTGCACCACCACCTGGACCCTATATATTTTTTTCTTTTTTAAAAAAATTATTATTAATTTTCCCTTTTGTTGCCCTTATTGTTTTTTAAAATTTATTTGTTTATTTAAAAAAGGAGACATTAACAAAACCGTAGGATAGGAGGGGCACAACTCCACACAATTGCCACTACGAGATCTCTGTATCCATCCCCTTCCCTAACAGCTTTCCCATTATTTATCCCTCTGGCAGTATGGACCCAAGGTCATTATGGGATGCAGAAGGTGGAAGGTCTGGCTTCTGTAATTGCTTCCCCGCTGAACATGGGCATTGACAGGTCGATATTCCCAGCCTGCCTCTCTCTTTCCCTAGTAGGGTGGGTCTCTGGGGAAGCGGAGCTCCAGGACACATTGGTGTGGTTGTCTGTCCAAGGAAGCTGGGAAAACTGGGTTGAAACATGAAAAAAAATGAAATTGAAACACCTTATCTCACCAGAAACAAAAATCAGCTCCAAATGGATCAAGGACCTGGATGTTAGACCAGAAAGTATCAAATACTTAGAGGAAAACATTGGTGGAATACTTTCCCACCTAAACCTCAAGGACATCTATGATAAAACAAACCCAATTGCAAGAAAGACTAAAGCAGAAACAAACCAATAGGACTACATCAAATTGAAAAGCTTCTGCACAGCCAAAGAAACTATCACACAAAGAGACCCCTCACAGAATAGGAGAACATCTTCACATGCCATATATCACACAAGAGACTAATAACCAAAATATACAAAGAGCTCAGCAAACAGCACAAAAAAAGCAAATGACCCCATCCAAATATGGGAAGAGGATATGAACAAAACATTCACTTCAGAGGAGATCCAAAAGGCTAACAAACATATGAAAAATTGCTCCAGGTCGCTGTTTGTCAGAGAAATGCAAGTAAAGACAACATTGAAATAACACCTCATTCCTGTGAGAAAGGCATACATCAAAAAGGACAGCAGCAGCAAATGCTGGAGAGGCTGTGGGGACAGAGGAACCCTTCTGCACTGCTGGTGGGAATGTAAATTGGTCCAGCCTCTCTGGATAGCAGTCTGGAGAACTCTCACAAGGCTAGACATGGGCTTTCCATTTGACCCAGTAGTTCCTCTCCTGGGGATATACACCAAGGATTCCATAATGCCCTACAAAAAATATATGTGTATACCTATGTTCATAGCAGCACAATTCATAATAGCTAAAATCTGGAAGCAACCCAGGTGCCCAACAACAGATGAATGGCTGAGAAAGCTGTGGTACATATACACAATGGAATACTACGCAGTTATTAAGAACAATGAATCCACCTTCTCTGACCCATCTTGGATAGAGCTAGAAGTGAGCTAAGTCAGAAAGATAAAGATGAGTATGGGATGATCCCACTCATCAACAAAAGTTGAGAATGAACAGAAAGGGAAACTAAAAACCCTTGTTGTTTTTATTTTTGTTATACTTATTGTTTTGTCATTGTTAGGACAGAGAGAAATGGAGAGAGGAGGGGAAGACAGAGGGGGAGAGAAAGACACCTGCAGACTTGCTTCACTGCCTGTGAATCAACTCCCCCGCAGGTGGGGAGCTGGGGGCTCGAAACGGGATCCTTACAGTGGTTCTTGTGCTTTGTGCTGCATGTGCTTAACCCACTGTGCTACCGCCCAACTCCTCCTGTATTTGTTTTCTATGTTGTTGCAAAAATTTACCACAAACTAAGTGACTTAAAAGAATATAAAAAATAGTTATAGTTCTGTACATTAGGACTTTTATAAAATAGTGTCCTTTGGGTAAATCAAAATGTGAGGAGAACTTACTTCTTTCTGGAGATTATAGGAGAAAATATGCTTCCTTCCTACCATGTAGAAACTTCCAAGAGGGCCAAGTGGTGGTGCACATGTTACAATGCACAATGACCTGGGTTTGAGTTGCCTGTCCCACCTCCAGGGGGAAAGCTTTGTGAGTAGTGAAACAGTGTTGTAGGTGTCTCTCTCCTTCTCTCTCACCCCTTTCCCTCTTGACTTATGGTTATCTCTATCTAATAAATAAATAAAGATTTTAAAAAGTTAAAAACAAACAAAGAAGTCCTCCCAGCATAGCTTCACTCAGGACACTGCCCATCTTCAGAGAGAGTAATGGCAGGTCGAGTCCTTCTCATATCACCATCTCCCTGATTTTCTTCCAGAATATGTTTTTCATTCTTGCTTTCTCTCTGTCTCTCTATGAAGAATTAGTGCCGAAAAGGTACTCTACATTTCAGGACTCAGGTGATAAAAGTGTGACCATCTGGATAACATAGAATAATGTACCTGTTTCAGGATTTATAACCTTAATCACATTTAGGAAATGTATTTTGCCATACTTAATAATATATACACAGAATTTAAATGATCAGTATGTAGATTTTCTTAGGGGTCAATTATTTAAACTACCATACTTCTCAGTGCTCAGATTTCTAGGCAGACATTCCTTTGGACTTTTCCACAAGTAAATATACATCATCCTGAGGATCCTATTCCTATACTGACCTGGACACTTTGAGATTCTGGATAAAGGCCCCATTAGGAACCGTCTCCACCTTACTGCCTGCAAATGAGCCTGTTGAAAAAGGTGGGTGGACTGACATAGAACAAATCGTGATTAAAATGATCATTTGAAATGTGATCTTTTATCATTTTAAGAATATAATATTTAGGGAAAATCAGCAGCTACCTTTATATGGGGTGGATTTTTCTATCTAATCCTCAAAGCAACCTGGTAATTATGAAGATGAAAAGCACACAATGAAATTTAATTTCACCAGGATAATAACAGGAGAAGAAAATCTTTTTTTTTTCATTTTTTTAGGAAGATTGGCAATCATTCCTTCCCATCCTCCTTTGCAGTATCTAGGCTATGCTCCCATAATGGATTTTTATCTGTTTTATAGGTAATTTCCTTAATATTTCAATGGTCACAGATAGTGAGAATTGCATGTCTGTTCAGGAAACATATATTTCATCAGTGCTATGACAGGCTAGAGTCCTATAGCTCGTAGACTGATGTTTTTGCTCATTCTCACTATCAGACGTATGGCACAGAAATGAATGTGTTTGTCTAGTGGAGACTTTAATGAAATTGAAAACATAGTAACATTTTTCATTGTCAATAAGCTCATTTTCTTGTTTGGATGCTAATGTTTGATCTTCCTGAGGATTCCTTGCTCTTATTGTGAGTCATAGGTCCAAATACTCAATTCCCAAGAGTGGATTGAATTTATGCTGTGTGGATTTCAGTCCCAGATAATATTGGTTATTATTAATTGACTAAAAACCCATGGTATGAGGGGAAGAATGAAAGCAGAAGAATAAGTGGAGCACTTGAACTTTACTGAAATGTGCTAACCAAAATTTTGAGAGCTTGTAAGGTGCCCAACACTGTGCTACACTCTCCATGGTTCTGTACTTGTATACTGCTACTATAATCCTGCTCTTTTTAAAAATATTTATTTATTTCCTTTTTGTTGTCCTTGTTTTTATTATTGTTGTAGTTATTATTGTTGTTGTTATTGATGCCGTCATTGTTGGATAGGACAGAGAGAAATGGAGAGAGGAGGGGAAGACAGAAAGAGGGAGAGAAAGATAGACACCTGCAGACCTGCTTCATAGCCTGTGAAGCGACTCCCCTGCAGGTGGGGAGCCGGGGGCTGGAACCAGGATCCTTACACTGGTCCTTGTGCTGTGCGCCACGTGGGCTTATCCCACTGCGCTACCCCCGACTCTCTATTCTTCTCTTTTCATTGATCAAAAATAAACTCAAAGAGACAAATGATTTACCCAAATTCCACATGTAACATATTAGGCAGAATTAGGATTACATCCTCCTAGGACTTCAAACATGTACCTGCTACTATCACCAGTCAGCCCTCCATTCTATTGCCTAGACCCAATCTCTTCCTGGGCTCATCGCTGAGAAGGTTTTCCTGATTTCTCACTACTTCCTGTCTGCTTGCTTCTATATTGAATTTGGATTATAAAATCAGGAAGTATTATGATACCTTCATTAAACTAAGATCAGTTTGTGTTGCCAACCTAGGGTGTCAAGGATTCTTCTGATAAATCATAGTATCTTTTGAGTGTCTCTGCCACTCATTACTTTCATTTTCCTTCTTCTTCTTCTTCTTCTTCTTCTTCTTCTTCTTCTTCTTCTTCTTCTTCTTCTTCTTCTTCTTCTTCTTCTTCTTCTTCTCCTCCTCCTTCTCCTTCTCCTTCTCCTCCTCCTCCTCCTCCTCCTCCTCCTCCTCCTCCTCCTCCTCCTCCTTCTTCTTCTTCTTCTTCTTCTTCTTCTTCTTCTTCTTCTTCTTCTTCTTCAACTTCTTCTTCTTCTCCTTCTCCTTCTCCTTCTCCTTCTCCTTCTTCTTCTTCTTCTTCTTCTCCTCCTCCTCCTACTTTTCCTTCTCCTCCTCCTCCTTCTTCTTATTCCCTCCCCCCTCTTCTTTCCACTCTTATGTCCATCTTTGCTGTCTGTTGTAAGATCTATTTATTAGTGGTTATTATCATGCTTTTTAAAAATAAATTAATTAATTTATTTTGGGTAGATGTTGTTTTTGACAGGTTATGTTGTTTTCGCCGGGCTAGCTTCACGGGCAAGGGCAGGTAACAGACAACCAGGGACTCATGGTTGAGCTGTAGGCAGTATCTCTTTATTCATGCAGGACGCAACACAATCTAAGACGGGCTAAGTTAAACTCAAAGTACAGTACTGTAAAACTCACAGTGCTGTCTTTATATATACTTGCCAAGTAAGGTGGAAACAGGATGTGACATAGAGAGGGTAGAGAGAAAAGTGACTGGTAAAAATCAGAGTGTGACAAAGAGGGGGCAGATTAGGCGAGAATCCTATCACTGAACCACAAATGCCCTGGAGGGAGGGTAGAACTTGTTAACAGTGGTTGTGTAAATAGAATGAAGTGGTTATGTAAATAGAACAGTGTTGAGCAGGGGGGATTTAAACCAAATGAAACAGAAGGGGTCTCATGCATACCAACAGGTAGAGACAGAGAGAAGTTGAGAAGGGAGGGGTAGATAGAGAGGGAGAGAGACAAAGAGATACCTGCAGACCTGCTTCAGCACTTGTGAAGACCCCCCCCACTCACCCCACAAGTTAGGACTAGGGGGCTTGAACCTGGTCTTTGCACATTGTAATGTGTGTGCTCAACCAGCCGTGCCACCACCTGCCCCCCTACTGTTCTTTTGAAAACCATTGTATTTGTTTTAAATAGTCCCCCCATTATGAATCTAGGCTGTCAGACAGATATAGAACCCAAGACCATTCCTTATTTTTCCCTGCATTGTCTGAATTTAGGCAAGAAATCTAGTCACACATTCAATACACACACATATGAAAAAATGTCAAAATATACTTTTTCTTTTTAAATGAAAGAGTAAGGAACCAGGCTGTGGGTCACTTGGTTGAATATACATGCTACAGTTAACAATGACCTGGGTTCAACTCCTCATTCCCCACCTGCAGGGGGAAGGCTTCTTGAAAGGTGAAGCAGCATTGCAAGTCTCTGTCTCTATGTCTCTATACCCCTCCTTCCATCTCAATTTCTCTGTTTCTTTTCTTTTTTTAAAAAAATTATTTATTCATTCCCTTTTGTTACCCTTTTTGTTTTATTGTTATAGTTATTATTGTTGTCGTTAGGACAGAGAGAAATGGAGAGAGGAGTGGAGACAGAGACGGGGAGACAAAGACACATGCAGACCTGCTTTACCGTTTGTGAAGTGACTCCCCTGTAGGTGGGGATCTGGGGGCTCAAACCCGGATCCTTATACTAGTCCTTGTGCTTGGCGCCACATGAACTTAATGGCTGCGCTACAGCCCGAATCCCAATTTCTCTGTTTCTATCCAATAAAAATACATACATAAAAATAAATGTGAATAATAATAATAATGAAATGGAATAGTGAACATCTACCATCCTGGGTTGGTATGATGTCTCTACTCTAAGTCTGTAGAGAAGCCGGACTTTTGCTGCTAATTCCTTCACCAGAGCTAGGGAATAATTAGTCTCCATTTGTCAGAAGTTGTAACACAGATACTTTGCTCTCTCATTGACCAAAACCTCTCCACATAACCACATGAAGCTTCTGAAAAAACCTGGAAAATACAGCTTTCCTCTAAGCAACTGGCTATATGTTCTGTTATGAATAGAAAGGAAAAAAAAACTACATTAGGGTACAAATGACAGTCTTTCCTATAGAGAGGGCAGTATGAAAGCAAGAAACTGAACTTGACACTTGGTTGGTCCAAGTAGTTTCTAAAGGTTTCTAATGTTTAATTTCAAGCCTGACAGGAACAAACACATAGGCACCTATGTTGACAGCCATGACCTGTACTAGTGACCATTCTACATTGAGCACTGTCTAGGATTTGGAATCACTGGATCTTCTGATAAACTTGTAAATTACCTAGTATTCCTTAGTAAGTTCTGTTTTTGCTCAAACTAAAATGAAGTTTGTGGTTTGCAGTTAAGAAACATCTTACTGGTGTTCTTAGAAGGATGACAATAATCTTTCTCAGTTTTCTCAAACTCAAATAGACAGTGATTTCCTCTTTGATTTTTAAAGGAAAAATTAGTGAACAACAGCTTTGTAAGTCTCTTTTGGGCTTGGTAGATAGCATGATAGTGATGCAAAAAAAAGGGTTTCATTCCCAAGGCACCAAAGATCTCAAGTTACATTCCCATCACCAGCTAAAACCAGAATTAAGTAGTGCTCTGAGTAAGTAGTAAATAGCTAAGAATTATTTTTATTTCCTCTAAATTTCTTCCCTTTTCTGAACTTCTAAGGATGAAATATATTTGCTGTAGCATTTAATAGTATATATTAGAATTGTTTCTTTATTACTCTATTTCTATCCAGACAGTAACCTCTCTGAGGAAAGTGATTGTTATTTTCATTTGCCACTACATTCACAATGTTCAATAAATCTCTGGTCAATCAATAATTCTATCTCATGCATGGAAAGATATCCAGAGTTCTGCTTGGTTCTTAGTAACCACAGGTGTCACCCAAGTTTACTTCTCTTGATATTTAGTGTATAGTGTGGTTTTTAGACACTCTATACAGGCTTTCTGCAGGCTTAGTTATTTACCACCACAGACTCATAGCCTTCATTGCACTCCAACTCTGCCACACAGCACTCCCTGCGGTGTACTTAATGACAGTATTGCCTCATTTCTGATGTTCTGAGCATGTTGTTGTTGACCCTGCCCATGCAAATTTAATAATCCCCAAACATACTTCATCTCTGACAGAATTTATCTGAGTTGCAAAGATAAGGTCTAGCCCTCATTTAAATCATCCTATAACAAGTGCTTATTAGTACCAGAAATAGATCTCATTGTGTTATAATTAACTTGCAGTGTTTCCCCGTGTATTTCCTTACCATTATGAATGTTTTATAGACATTTTTTTACAAAAAAAAATCTTGTTTGTTAACTTAAGTTTTATATTTAAGCACTTTAATTTTAATATTCTTAAATAATATATTCAGAAACTGTCTTGGTCAACCTTTGGCACATAATGCTACAAAATAAGTCACACTAAAACTGAGTGACTTAAAATATTAGGATCTGGGGCCCAGAGGTGATGCATCTGATTGACTACACAAGGTACATGCACAAGGACCCAGGTTCAAGCTGCCAGTCCCCACCTGTAAAGAGGAAGCTTCACAAGCAGGGAAGCAGTGCTGCAGCTCTTCATCTCTCCCCTCTCTATAACCCCCTCCCCTCTCAATTTCTCTCTGTCCTATAAAAGATAATTAAAAGGTAAACATGGCCACTGGGAACAGTGGATTCATTGTGCAGTTACCAAGTCCCAGTGATAACCCTGGTGGCATTAAAAGAAGAATCTTATTTCTCTTTCATAACTTTGTAGGTCAGCTGCAGCTCACTTGACTAGATTCTAGGACATAGGTTGGGTTCCAGTCTACTACACATAATTTTCATATTGTTGAAACCAGTGACCACCTGGACCTTTTGCTAACAGTTTGAGTGTCAGTAGAGTAAAAGCCAACCCAAGCCACACAAACATAATTAAAATCTCTGCTTGTGTCAGATATTTGATTTTCCAAGTCCAGTATCAACAAGACACAATGTTTACTCTCCCCCATTATGACTGGCAGGAGAATTAATATTTCCTAGCTAGTAATCCAAAACATCACAAATCCTTATAAAATATACTGACAAGAATAGATACTGAATTTATGTTTTGTGTAAGCCAGTAAATTGACAAAACTAAATATTCTTGATAATAGTGATACTACTGTCATTGTCTCTGATTCTCAATTTCTAGCTTTTTCCTTTTTGTAGCCCTTCTTTCCTTCTTTCCTTCCTTTCTTCCTTTCTTCCTTCCTTCCTTCCTTCCTTCCTTTCTTTCTTTCTTTCTTATTATAGAGTTACATGTCGACAGATGTTTTAATCCACACCATTCCTACCACTGGAGTTCTGAATGTTCACTCTCCCCACTGCAATACACCACAGTGCCCTAAGGTTGTAGACAAGGGTCAATCATCATCTCTATAACTATCTGTCCACATTTATACATAGTTGTCCCCCTTTTTTTTCTGATTCAATCTTCTCTTCCCCTCCAAGCCACTCATGACAGCATAACTACCTCCATATGTCCCTCTCCTCTCTCTCTGGGTGCTGATGGAGCTGGAGCTCAGAGCCCTTTTATCTTCATCCTATCACTTCTCCCCCAATGGGGGTATGGATCATGGTTGTTTTGGGGGAGCAGAAGGTAGGAGTTCTGACTTCTATAGCTGCTTCTCTGATAAGCCTGGGCATTGACAGGCCGATCCATACCCCCGGCTTGTTTCTGTTTTTCCCTAGTGGAACAGAGCTCTGGAGATGTGAGGGTCCAGGACACATTGGTGAGGTCATCTTCCCAGAGAAGTTGGGATGGAGTCATGATATCATCTGTAACTTGGTGTGTGGAAGGTGACATAACTTAAGCTGAGACAAAATAGTTAATGAACAGGAACCAGAAAGTAGGATTAGAGCAGATGATATTATGGATGTTAGGATAGAAGAAAGCTAGGAAAACTATTTTAGGTATGTTCCTGTGGGCTCACAATTATGGTAATTTTGCTTGAGTTTGGGAGCTAGCCTGACGTTGGATAAGAATATTGTCTGAGAGAATCGTGTCAGAGTAGAGAAAAGGGGCTAGAAAGTTTCAGTAGGTCGGGGAGTAGCTCTTGTTCTTGAAAAATAACATTAGGTTGCTAAAATAAACTTTACTTCTATCCACCTGCTCCAGAGCATGCATGATATATATCACCAGAGCCTGTGTAACCTCTAAGTCCCTAATGATCTGAACTTATAGCTCATGGTCACATCTAGGAACATTGCAAGCTACACTTATTTCAGGACCAGTCTGTTTTGACTGTCAGGGCAGGATAACCCAAGCCTCCCTTTGGAAACTGGGGCTATCCCTGCCATCATTGCTTTATGGTGAGGACAAGGTCCGGGGAGGGCCCACAAGATGCCATTCCTGATGGATATGATCAGTATTTTCCAGTTTTTTCACAGAAGAGTCTTTGGAATTTTAATGATGTGATGGAAACACAAATTCTCTTAAGGGCACAACTACAAATTTAGTCATATCCTGCTTTGAGTTTCCCTTTCTGTTATTCTTTCTCAACTTCTGTTTATGAGTGGAATCATCCCATACTCGTCTTTCTGACTTAGCTCACAAATAATTCCTTCTAGCTCCATCCAAGATGGGTCAGAGAAGGTGGGTTCATTGTTCTTAATAGCTGTGTAGTATTCCACTGTGTATATATACCACAGCTTTCTCAGCCACTCATCTGTTGTTGGGCACCTGGGTTGCTTCCAGGTTTTAGCTATTATGAATTGTGCTGCTATGAACATTGTACACATCTTTTAGATTAGGTGTTATGTAGTCCTTGGGGAATCCAGATGCTAGTAGGATGCGACCAGACTTCCCTGGACAGACAACCCCACCAATGTGCCTTGGAGCTTTGCTTCCCCAGAGCCCTTCCCCACTAGGGAAAGAGAAAGAGGCTAGGAGTATGGATCGACCTGTCAATGCCCATGTTCAGCGGGGAAGCAATTACAGAAGCCAGACTTTCAACCTTCTGCATTCCACAATGATCTTGCATCCATACTCCCAGAGGGTTGAAGAATAGGGTAGCTATCAGGGAAGGGGATAGGATACGGAGGTCTGGTGGTGGGAATTGTGCGAAGTTATACCCCTCTTATCCTATGGTTTTGTCAGTGTGTCCTTTTTATAAATAAAAAATTTTTAAAAAGAAAGGAATTGGTATTTTAACTAAAGTTAAAATGCACTTATCTTGCTACACAACTACTAGAAATCCAAATTATGAACTCCCTGCCAAAATACTAGAGCACAGAAATCTTAAGTACTCATGAGAATAAAAAGCATGTGCAAAATTATCATCATAATTTATAGCATTATCAAAAAAAATAATAATAATTTATAGCACTATCATACTAAAAACAAGTTTATATCAAACAAAAGAATTGCAGTTTAATCATGGAATGCCTGTAAAGTGGGGTGCTATACAATAAAAAGAAATCACTGTTACATGCAACACTGACACATAAATATCATGAATAAAAAAGCAAAGTAAAAGAGGATATACTGCATGATTGTACGGCTGTAATTTGAAAACAGTAAACGAAGCTGGTGTGTAATTGCAAAGAAAGCATGAAGAATTCTTTTGAAGTACTATAAAAGGAAAGGTCTCACCCAAGTAATGAAGCTGAAGGGTTGTCATTCCACACGTGAAGTCTCTGGATACAGTCTGAGGTGAAGCATGTTGAGGTGGCAATCGTTGCGTTGGTTAGGTTGTGATCGGCGGATGCAATATTATTTGGTTTGGATTGGGAGATGCATACGGGAAAGTGGGCCCTATCCAAGGGTTCCAGGACTGGGGGAAGTAGGGGCTCTATAGTGGAGATGTGAGGTTCCTGCTGTCTTAGGGTTCAAAAAGACAATCGATAGTTAATGTTATTTTCAGGATTGAGATGCAGAAATTTGCTGATACTGAGGTTAAACTGTCCCCATCACTTTCATAAAAGTTTTCCACTACCTGCACCTGGTTTCTCTCACTCAATTTTCCCTTCACAATTTATTATCTTTTTTAAGAAAGGGCTTTCTATACCTGTAACAGAATGATAAATCCTAAACTGAAAGCTTAGAGTTGAAAAAGATGTAATTAAAAATAAACATTTGGGACCAGGCAGTAGTGCACCTGGTTCAGTGCACACATTACAGTGCATGAGGACCTAGGTTCAAGTCTTTGGTCCTCATCTGCAAGGGAAAGTGTCAGGAATGGTGAAGCAGGGCTGCAGGTGTTTCTGTTTCTTTCCCTCTGTATGTTCCCCTACCCTTTCAATTTCTCTTTGTCTCTATCCAATAATAAATAATTTTTAAATAAGTTTTTAAAAAGAATGTAAATATTTGATGAAGAAGTTTTTAAATTGGGAATGAAATAGTGGAAAATCTATGGAACTCTGGTAGAAGAAAGTAATTCCTTCTCTGTGTAGAGTTGTATATTTTCAGAAATGTAGGGGAGGGCCAGGCGGTGACACACCTGGTTAAGAGCACACATTACATTGCACAAGGATCTGGGATCAAGCCCCTGGTACCCACCTGCAGGGGGAAAGCTTCACAATGGTGAAGTAGGTCTGCAGGTGTCTCTCTGTCTCTCTCCCTCACTATTTACCCCTCCCCTCACAATTTCTGTCTCTATTAAAAATAAATAAATAAAGTTAAAAAAGAAACAAAAAAAGAAAATAAATGTAGAGGAATATGAGAGCAAAAAAATATATTGGATGGGAGTTGGGTGGCAGTGTAGTGGGTTAAGCACAGGTGGCGCAAAGCACAAGGACCCACAATAACCTTAGTGGGGTGGGGTTGGAAGCAGAAACTGAACTGATGGCCATGGTTGAGAAAATAATTCAACTGGTAGAGCATTGCACTTGTATGTCTGAGGTCGCTGGTTTGATCCTAGGCTCTGTATGTGACAGAGTGACACTGTGGCTTTTTTTTTTCTTTGTCTCATGAGATGTTCACTCATATTTATAGTAAATAAATCTTATTAGAATTGAGGACTTTAAGAAGTTGTATGTCAGATGTACTCTGGGGAAGTTTTGTCATTTACTATAGATCTAGTATCTAAAGATTTAAAGCAACTAGTTGTGTTCAGGGGACTTCTGTACAAGACATTCTGAAATGATCACCTAAAACTTTACCTCTTTAATATTTGATTACCAGATGATCAATTTTCCTGTCTGAAGAATGTTCCATTATTTGTTAGTGTATTTTCATCATCAGTAAATTGCTGATTCCTGAGAAAGTTCACTAAGTCAAGCATATAGTCTTCAAAACATTTCACAGCAATAACATGAATTTCAAAACTGTTCCTTTCTTGGCAGCTACAAACTGCTGACTCACACATCTTTCTCTGTCGAGTATGTTTAACTTCATATTGCAGCTTAATAGTTTCATTTCAAAACAAAGACTGGAGTTGGAAAGTGCATGGAGAAAGTGAAGTAGGTGAAATGAAAGTTTCAATACCTGTTAACATATATAGGAATCTTAAATTACTTCTAAATAATACACAAGCCATGGCATGATGCTAAAATGAGTCTGCAACAGAATATCTTAGCCAGACTCTACTTCCCTATTTCATAATTTTCTCTAAGAAAGGATTGAAGAATAAATACATGTTGTATATGTTTTTCCCAATTAGAGTATTTTCATCTCATCCAAACTTGTTGCCTTCTTCTTGATTATCCAGTCAAAGAACTGGTTTTCTGACAGTGATAGTCACAAGCTAGATTCTTTGTAATTGGAGTTTGATGTTATAAAGATCAGTTGCTTGTTCAAGTATATATATATTTTGGCATATAAGTTCTGCATTTTGTTTGTTGAACTATTTCCCAGGCTACTTACAGGTTTTTTTTTTGTAAAAAATATTAATTACTGAGTAAAGACATCTTCCACTATTTTTGTTGTTGTTTTGTGCCAGACGTCAGCCCCAGTGAAAGTAATTAAGAGTCCCTGAAGGAAAGGTGGAGTCAGTGAGATGAATGAGTGACACATCAGCTGTTTTAGATGCAGGAGAGAAGTGTCTCTGCCATGTCTCTGCAGAGCTTTATTTTAAACACTTTTTGCCCGGATATAGTTGACATCATGTAAGATTGTTTTCATTAACATCAAGGATACAGATGACATGTATAATTGTTTTCATGAACATCAGGAATAACCTTAATATCATCATCATTATTATTATTATTATTATTAGTAGTAGTAGTAGTAGTAGTAGTAGTAGTAGTAGTAGTAGTAGTAGTAGTATGTGTTCTTTAAAAAGTTCCCTAGGTCTGGGGCATCCTAATCTTCCTTTGAAAGTTTCTGAGTCTGGGGTAGCCTAAATCTACTCTTGAAAATTTCCTTGGTCTGGAGTAGTCTAAATTTTCTCTTGAAAGTTCCCTTGAAATGACCATCTGTGTTTTGACCATCTCCCTGTTCTGACCTTCTGTATGAATAAACATTTCTCCCTGGTGCTAAATCTAATAGCTTTTTTCTTCACTCATTCTTGCATGGGTCTAACTAGATCATAAACCAAGTTTTTTGTAATATAGTAAGCTGTCCACCTAAAGAAATCTTCTGCTATAAAGTAAGCACATACCATGGGGGCTCTCCTCTGGTTAACCTTTGCATATATAAAAGTTCAGTAACTTTTAACTATATGAAAGTTTCCTAACTTCTACCCATATATTCTAATATTAGCTATTTAACTACACAGCCTCTATATTTATTATAGATAATTGTGGAAGCAGGGGGTCTGTAGGTGAGGGTAAGCAATAGGGCCTCTTGATAATTAGGTGGAGACCACAGTCTGTCACACTATAAGCCACCCATAGTTCTGGCTTTTGGTCTGAGTCCAGCTAATAGAGAAGCTTTAGTGGTGACAAATGGCTCTTTTTCTGAAAGCCTCCTAATGGCTACAGAAGCTTCTGCTCTTAGGACATTTTTTGGTCTTGTCACATTCATTGCCATAATTGTTGTCACAATGTACTTCCCCTAGGGATCTCCTTTTATTGTCACCAGGTATTATTTGTGCACATTCAATATAGCCAACAGGTCTTTAAATTATCAATGTAAGGAAAAATAATTTCAGTTTAGTCCAGGACTTTCTGCTTTGCAGTTAGCCTTAGCCTGCTGGGGCTGTGCTATATAGCAGGCCTGACTTTGCTCCCACCAGTTTTGTTTTCTTCCTTTTTTAAATTTTTACTAGTTATTTAATAATGATCAATAAAATAGTAGGATAAGTGGTTATAATTCCATACAGTTCCCTCTATCAGAGTTCTATATTTTGTCCCCTCCATTGGAAGATTCCCTATTCTTTGTCTTTGGAGTATGGACCAAAGATCTTTATGAGGTGCAGAAGTTAGAAGGTCAGGCTTCTATAATTTCTTTTCCATTGGACATGGGCATTGACAGGTTGATCCATACCCTGGCCTGTTTCTATCTTTCCTTAGTGGGGTGGGACTCTGGGAAAGTGGGGTTAAAGCACATTGGTGAGGTTGTCTGCCCAGTGAAATCAGGCTGGCATCATGGTAGTATCTGCAACTTGGTGGTTGAAAAACTGTAAAATATAAAACAGAACGAATTGTTTTATAATCCAGGACCTAAGAGTAAGAATATAGCAAATGTGATTTGAGGGGTCTTCATGATGGAAGAAGCTTGGAAGTCTATTTTAGGTATATTCCAAGGGGCCCATGACTTTACTAATTTTTGCCTGAGCCCCACAGGGAACATGCAGGTAGGCTAGGAGTATTGTCTGAGGAAATGGTGTTAGAGTTGAGGATAGGGCTAGAAAGCTGGATCAGGGTAGAGAGTAGTTCCCAAATATGGGAAAAGTATATACATACCATTAACTATAAATCCCGTTGATCTGACCTAGGGCCCATGTCTATTCATATTTAGCATAGGAGCCTATACAACCTCTGCATCATGGTCAGTTTGAGCTCACATTCTGTGAGCATAGCTAGGAACATTCTAGACTGTACTCACTTCAGGGACAGTCTACTTTGAATAGTGGAATATATTGATCCAGACTTCCTTTGGAAAATGGGGCAGTTTCTACCATTGTTGTTTGACATTGAGGGCAAGGTCCTATAGAGACCCACAAGAGGGTTTATGATGTTGTTCTTGATGGAGATGACCAGTGATGGTGGAGAGAGGGATCTGTTAGAGGTCTAGGCCCATCATATCTATATGGGAATCCCAGAATTCCCTGACTAGGGCTTCAGATGATTGGGTGGCCTGGTAATGACCAAAAGGTTCATCATTAATGTGTGTGAGCCTCTTGCCCTAATCCAGCTTTTGTAGTTGTTACTTTACTAGAATGAAATTTAATGTTATAAATCTAGTGTTAACTTTAAGCAATCAAAATTATCAAGTTTAGGAAAGTGAAACTTGAATAAAAAGTTAAAACTTTACTGCCCCATCCTGCACTGGGGCAAATAAAGACTAGTTAAAAATATTTATTGCTTGCCTTATTATCTAAATCCATTTGGACCCCTTTGCAAAGTTCTGACATAGCTGTAAACATTTTCTCCACTGGGCTTATTTGCAAGTCCTCTATCTGAAAACTTGGTAACTATTATCATATAAATTTATTGATGACCTTATATAATATGAAGTTAGATTCCTGCCCTGGCTAGTTATAAACATTTTTATTTGTTTATTTGTTTGTTTTTGTTTTAACCTACTTGCCATCCATGGGCACTATATATAGGAAAGTGATATCTAGCTCATTTTTGTTCTTGAGTTGTTATATAAATTGAATGAAACTCTAAATACTAAGTATAAGAAGCACTATAGATAGGAACTATCCATTTTCCCCATTTATTCCCTCTCAAAGAGTTAATCATCCCCAAGTTATGTGACAGTTCATCATGGGACTACTGGCCACATGAGGCATTTAGATAAAATACTAATCATTCTGAAAAGGGTAAGGTAATATTTCTGAGGGAGTGATTCACATGATAAGCGGGATTCAGCAACCTAATCTCTGTTGGTGTCAAAGCAAGAGAGGGCTCAGGTGCCAATGCTTATAATGCACAACATGTTTGGACCAAGTAGGACATTCTTAAATAAAAGCAAATATGTCTGGAATTCTGATTCTCACTTAATGCATAATTTATAGTTCATAAGAAGCCTTATCATGGGGGCTCGGTGGTGATGCACCTGGTTGAGTGTACACACTACAGTGCATAAGGACCCAGGTTCAAGCCCCTGTCCACCCTCTGTAGGGAGAAAGCTTCACAAGTGGTGATGCAGGGCTGCAAGTGTCTCTCTGTCTCTCTCCCTGTCTCCCCCTTCCTTCTCATTTTTTGGCTATCTCTAGCTAGTAAATAAATAAAGATAATTATTATTTTTTTTTTAAAAAAGTCCAAAATAATGAAAAAATTGAGAAGGTTGTCTTCTTTTGTGTTTGTTGTGGATTAACATTAGGAGAAAGGAACCCTTCATGGAGGAGAAAATGGTATTTTCATTTGCATAAAGGCAATAAAACTGTTTCAGCAGTAATTTCCTCATGAATAAAAAGTGAGAATACAGTACCTCAGTGACACAGACATCTGTTACTTAAATTGATGCCACCTTCTAAACTCACTCAAGCAACCCTCTGCTCCATCCAGAGACCCCTAAACTAAAATTCAATGTGTGCATAGATCTCAAGGGGGGGGGCTCTGGATGTTGATTGATTTCACATCCCAGCTGTATTAAAAGTTTGCTCCAGTTCTATGTTTTTTAAATTATCCAAATCTCTGTCATTTCTCAGTATTTGCTTATTTCTAACTTCATCTCTCTGGTCTCCAAAACTCAGTGTTTCTTTCTATAATTCATGACTGACTAACTTCAGTCCTCTAGAGGACCAGATAAACCATGGCTTTTGTTTGTTTGTTTCTTCTTGCAAATACACTCTAATGATTTTTTCAGGGCAGGATTCTACTATCTACAAGAAAAATGAAATTTGCTCTCTCTTTTTTCTAAGTAGCACAAAGAGTCTGGGACTGATGTTTTCCAGTTAAGCAATACTTTCCCAGCCTGAGACTGATAAGCGCCTTCAGAAGTCAGGCCCACACTTCTAAATCAGCAGTTCATGAAAGGCATTAGGAAAAACTATTATACTGCTCTAATGGATGGCAGCACAGTTGTATATGTTACACCTTGAAGTAAGCAGTAGGATTTTCAATCACTTGATAACCTTGAAACTGCTAAGGTATCAAATTGCTATCATGAATATTGTGTAGGAGCAGAAATAACTCAGAAAGGTGCCTTTGTGAATAATAATCAGAAAACTGCAACTTTTTTTTTTAACTGAGAAAATGGATTGAGGAACTGGTTGTATTGACAAGTTCTCCAACAGGAAACTAACGTAGACATTACAAGTATATTGCACTGGACTATGCACCAATCCATCATAAATTCCAAATGCATGGGATTTGTAAAATCAAAACAGTTAAACATTTATTAGAAAGGATTATGGGATTTGTTCAGATTTCAAGAGAAAGGGTCATGCGAGCCCACATGTTATTGTATAGTTGAAAACATTAAACAAATAAAGCTATATATGTATACTAATTTAGACTTTCAATGTAATTTTTCACTCTTTTCAACAAAGTGTAGACCAAAAGGGGATAGGAAAATGAGAATGTACTTAAAAGGCATTTAAATCAACTACAACACTGAAGACAATGTAAAAATCTAAGCAGCAAATATGGATTATACATCTCCTTCCTCTAAAATGCATCTTTAATTCTTACAAAACCTCCACCTTCATTCATGAGCACAGTACCCAGTCGTTGGTCTGTGGCATTTTCAGACGACAGTCTGCTGAGGGATCCTCGACAGCCGGGTGAAAACTCAATGTCTGAAGTGATTCATCATTGTGTCAGATTGGCCAGCACTTTGTCACAGTGACTGACAATGGGAGAAACTTGGAAATAATACAAAGAGTCTCTGCTCGCTGATAGTGTCTGCACTGTGATTAGAGAAGAAAGCTTTGAGACTGTGAGGAGAATCTTAAATTTCCTCCAAAATTAATTTTGATACTTTATCCTTTGTAGGTTAGCACCCACCTTTTATTTCCATTACTAAAAAAGGAATATTTCTATTTAAATTCATTTCTGCAGTCTGGTTATTAAAATCACCAAAAGCTTACTGAGTGATTTGTGCAGAATCTTACTACTATAAAATCAACTACACCTGATTTACACTGGACCAATGTATTCCTTTGGAAAAAACAAGTGCTTTCCAACATAGAAAAAAGACTAAGTTAACTGATGATGTTAGTGATGAAACACAAATGTACTCATGCTTTACTCTTTTCTTGGAATCTGGAATCACACTTGTCAGTTAGGCAAAATCCTAAAAGGGCAATGCAACTAATTCCTCTCCTAAGATAAACTATTGCAAGATAACGTCATATAAACCATTATTTTTACAAGTCCCCAGACCCTGATGTAAATCTCTTGTTATGGGGGCTGGGTGGTAGCTCAGTGGGTTAAGCTCATGTGGTGTAAAGCACAAGGATCCTGGTTCAAGCCCCTGGCTCCCCACTTGCAGGGGATTCGCTTCACTGGCAGTGAAGCAGGTCTGCAGGTGTCTTTCTTTCTCTGCCCCCCCATCTTCCCCTCCTCTTTCCATTTCTCTCTGTCCTATCCAACAGCAACAACAACAATAACTACAATAACAATAAAACAAAAAGGGCAACAAAAGGGAATAAATAAATAAATAAAGTAAAATAAAATTTCTTCTCATTAGAAGATAAGTAAAATACCATCTTCCAATGATAATTTATCAGTAATATCATCCATTAAGGGAAACAAAGCTAAAATATATCTGCTCCAAAAGGCATGATTACAAAGTAGTAAATTATCAGTAGGGTTCACAGCCAACATTAACATTTGTCTTGTGGTAGACCAGAGATTATGCAGATTATCTCTCTTTTGTTCATAGAAAACTTTGAGAGAGATACATTGTAAGCATCACTTTTTCAGGTTAGAAAATGGATAGGCTGGAGAGACAACATAATGGTTATACAAAGAATTCTTCAAAGTCCTAGGTTCTGTCCCTAGTACCACCATATGTCAGAGCTGAGCAGTGCTCTGTCCTTTATCTCTGAATATTTTGCTCTCTTATAAAAATTAAAAATCAATAAATGAAAATTTAAAAAATTGAACCATAAAGAAGAATAAGAACCTCCTGCAACATTATATAATAGATACATGGGGAAAACTCAAAGATCAGTCTATGTATGTCAAGTATTTTAAGTTCTAAGGATAGTGACTTTCTTATCAGAGTGAGACAAAAAAGTGTCCATACAGCATAAAAGCAAGGAGTAAAAATGAAAATTGTTAATTACTTTACAGAAATATTCTTAAAATGAGCATCTTCTTGGATTACTTCCCTCTTTTGCTCTCATTTCCCCCTAAGTTTCCATGGCTCTTAAATTATAGCCAAAACTTTACCATAACCAACAAAGCAATGCCTAATCTTATGCATACCTGCCTCACAAACTTCACTTTCCACCAGTTTACCCTTTTACTTTTCTTGTGTGTGTGTGTGTGTGTGTGTGTGTGTCTCCTTCTCCCTCTTTCTGTTTCTTTCTCCCTCTCCTTCTCTCCCTCTCCTCCTCCTCTCTCTTTGTTTCTCCCTCTACCACCCCCCTCCCCCATAGCACAGTTCAGTTTTGGCTTACAGTGTTGCTAGGGATTGAATCTAGAACTTTGGAGCCTCAGGTATGAAAATCTTTGGCATAACAATGGTGTTATCTTTTCAGCTCCATCAATACTTTGCCATTTTCTCCTATTCAGCCACTTTGTGGTGACACTTTTGTAGGACATGTCCCATTCTGATTTATGGTACTTCTAGTTACTGAAGTTTTCTTCCTCTTCCTCTTCACCTGGATAAATTCACTTTCTTCCTTATAATTTAACTAGATGACACCTTATGAATTACCTAATTTCATTCATTTGTCAGCTTATAGAGTTATCTCAGGTCCTTTTGTTTCTTGGGAGATATGAGGAGAGTGGGATCATTCAAAACCACCCTCCAAATGAGCAACATGCATAGCAAATTATGTGTATAGCGCATAGGAGAAGAAAGAGGCTTGTCAAGTTCTAGTTTCAAGCTGAACTGCTCATTTCTTTCATGAATGCCTTTTAAAAAATACTTAAAAGTGCAAAAGAGAAAGAAACTATGGATATTCAGATTTGAGAAGTTGGGAAACGTTATGAAAACGAATGTCTGCCACTTTGAAGAAAACTATCAACTGTAGTTGCCAATTATAAAATGCAAAATTTCAAGTGATAATGTAAATTAAGGAAAATGTATATCTATGCGTGAGGCTTTTCCAGCTTCTAGTTCAACAGGTCCTTGCATAAAGTAATTTCCTTCTTATAAAGAAGGGGGGGAAATCTTAATAAGGTGACTTTACCTAAAAACCTCCCTATTGTCATATGCCACTTTTCTTAGAGTCACAGCTTCCAAGAAATTATCAGTGGTATTCAGTGAGGACCTACTATATTTAAATAATTTCTAAGGAGATGAGTGATGATATTTTAAAAATGTGATTTTTAATACTGTAAAATAAAATAAATCACTATCCATAATAACTGCATAACTCAGAGAACTAATATTTTATTATTTTATTTTATTTTATTTTATTAATAAAAAGGAAACACTGATTTCTTCTTCTAGCATTTGCCCTTCTTCCGTAGCCAGTCAACAGCGTCAGGTTGAACCTGATGTAAAGTTTCGAGACCTCCTTTGAATCTGGAGAGGTGGCAGTCGTTGACTATGTGGGTCATAGTCTGTCTGTAGCCGCAGGAAACACTGATAAAACCATAGGATAACAGGGGTACAACTCCATACAATTCCCACCACCAGAACTCTGTATCCCATCCCCTACCTTAATAGCTTTCCTATTCTTTATCCCTCTGAGTGTATAGACCCAAGGTCATTATGGGATAAAGAAGGAGGAAGGTCTGGTTTCTATAATTGCTTCCCCGCTGAACATGGGCATTGACAGGTCAATCCATATTCCCAGCCTGTCTCTCTCTTTCCCTAGTGGGTTGGGGCTCTGGGGAAGTTGAGCTCCAGGACACATTGGTGGGTTTGTCTGTCCAGGGAAGTCTGGTTGGCATCATGCTAACATCTGGAACCTGGTGGCTGAAAAAGGGTTAAAATACAAAGCCAAACAAATTGTTGACCAATCATGAAACTAAAGGCTGGAATAGTTCAGATGAAGAGTTTTGGGAGGGGGCTACATTTTGTAGATAGCTAGTAGGCATATTTTAGTTCTATTCCAAAGGGACTGTGGCTATACTAGTTGTTATGCTTTTTTTTTTTTTTCCCTGAGCCTGAAATATGATGTGTAGGTGGAACCAAGTTATTGTCTGGGGAGATAATGTCATGACTGGCAGAAGGACCAGAAAGATGGACCAAGAAAGAGAGTAGCTCCCAAATATGGGAAAGGTATAAATATTCTTGACTGTAAACCCCATCGATTTGATGTTATCTTGGGCCCATATTCAGTTTAGGAGCCTATGTGACCTCTGCATCTCTGTAGATCTGAGATCATATTCTGCAGTCATGAGTAGGAACGTTCCAACCTAACCTAATACCGGGACCCATCTTCCTCAGGTGTAGCATAGAGTATATTGTCCAGCCTTCCTTCGGAGAATGGAATATTCTCTACTGTTGTTTATCTAAGTTGAGGGCAAGGTCCTATGGGGGCCCACAAAGGGTTCTGTTTTGTTGGTCTTGATAAAGATGATTGGTAACAATGGAGAGAGGGATTTATTCAAGGTCTAGGCCCATCATGTCTGTTTGTGAATCTCAGGACTCCCTGAATAGGGCCCCAGCTGATGGGGTGGCCTGGTAATGACTAAAGAGTCATCCTTAAAATATGCCAGTCTCTTGTCCTTATTCAGCTTTTGTAGTCCCTGCTTTGATAAGGTTAGCTTTGGAGCAAGTGAAGGAAGTGTAGTAGGAAGTAGGTGAGGAGGGTATCTAAGTCTAAGTAGATGCTATTTCATTATGAACTTTATACTGACTCACTGCAGACAATTGTATACTTTTGCTTCCAGATATATATTTTGCCCTAATTTATGGATACAGGTGAACCTATGCTCTATCTCACAGGACCTGCTCTATATCTAGGTTTGGGGGCTTTGTTAGGAATTGAACCTCCTGGAATGGAATTAGGGAATCCTATGAAATGAAAGGTCTCACCCTAGTAAAGAGGCTGAAGGGCTGACATTCCATGACTGACGTCTCTGGGAACAGTCTGAAGTGAAGCATGCTGAGGTGGTACTCGTTGTGTTGATTAGGTTGGGATTGGGAGATGCAATATCATTTGGTATGAATTGAGAGAAGCATGCAGGAAAGTGAGCCCCATCCTAGAGGTTCCAGGACTGGGGGAAATATAGGCTCTATAGAGGAAGTAGGAAGTTCCTGCTGTCTTAGGGTTTAAGAAGGCAATAGATAGTTATTGCTATAATCACATTATTTTGCAATTGGGTCAACTTTGAAATATCCGTTTGTTAGAATTTGCTGTATCATACACAACATCACCATAATTTATGTCCTTTGTAATTATTTGTATATAACTGTGCCACCGGTTGCTTCTGTTCTCCCTAGTATAAGCTTTTAAGAGAGTCAACATATTGAAGTCTCAGCCTATGGTCTGTGAATTAAAAAGTTTGAGACAATCAATTTTCCCCTCTCATATTAATTAGATAGTGATGTATATGACACCAATTAATAGGAATGTACATAAACATCATTCCCACCACCAAAAGACTATGTCCCATCCTATCCCCCCACACACACCTGGTGAAGCAGAACATCCATCCTCACCCTCAACCCAGGGCTTTTACTTTGGTGCCCAGCTCCAAAAGAACTAATATTTTCTAAATCTCCAATACGTGATTTTACAGAGTCACATAATGAAAAGAGCCACTTAAAGACTAAGAGAGATAATGGATTGTAATATAACAAAGAAAAGTTTATTTATTCATGTGTTGTCAAACTCAGTGAACCTTTAAGATGCTGCTATTTTCTGACTATTGGTAAGCTATCAAAATGAGAAATATGTACATTTACTATAAAATCATTTAACAGGAAAATTCTAATAATACTCCTCACCTTTCAAACAAAGCCAGATTTTCTTCATATATTTCTGTGCTACAATATAGAATGGATTGAATGCACAAGTAGAGCAATTCAGTTATCTTCTATTAAGCTAAAAATTCATGAAATATACCTTACAGAGGTCTTAACAGATTATTTATTTGATTTATTGGATTGTTTATATAAACCTGAAAGATCTTTAAAAAAATTTATTTATAAAAAGGAAACACTGACCAAAACCATAAGATAAGAGGGGTACAACTCCACATAATTCCCACCACCAGAACTCTGTATCCCATCCCCTCCTCTGATAGCTTTCCTATTCTTTATCCCTCTGGGAGTATGGAGTCAGGATCATTATGGGGTACAGAAGGTGGAAGGTCTGGCTTCTGTAATTGCTTCCCCATTAAACATGGACACTGACAGGTCGATCCATATTCCCAGCCTGTCTCTCTCTTTCCCTAGTGGGACAGGTCTTTGGGGAAGTGAGGCTCCAGGACACATTGGTGGGGTCCTCTGCCCAGGGAAATCTAGTTGCCATCAAGTTAGCATCTGGAAACTGGTGCCTGAAAAAAGAGTTGATGTATAAAACCAAACAAATTATTGACTAATCATGAACCTAAAAGCTGGAATATTGCAGATGAAGATTTGGGGTCTCCATTTTGAAGATATCTAGTAGCCCTATTTTAGTTATATTAAAAAAAACCCCATGACTATACTAGTTTTTTTCCCGAACCTAACATCTGATATGCAGATGGACCCAAATTATTGTCTGGGGAGATGATGTCATTGCTGAAAAAAATGCTAGAAAGCTGGATCTGGGAAGAGAGTGGCTCCCAAATATGGGAAAGGTGTATACATATTGTTAACCCCATGGATTTGATCTGGAACCTATATTCTGCTTAGGAGCCTATGTGACCTCTGCATCCCTGTAGATCTGAGCTCACATTCTGTGGTCATGAGTAGGAATGTTCCAAGATGCCCCAATTTCAGGACCCATCTTCCTCAGGTGTAACATAGAGTATGTTGTCCAGCCTCCCTTAGGAGGATAGAGCATTCTCTACCACTGTTGATCCACATTGAGGGCAGGGTCCTAAGGGGGCCCACAAAGGAGTCTATTGTGCTTTTCCTGATGGAGATGACCAGTGACTGTGGAGAGAGGGATCTATTCAAGGTTTAGGACCATCATGCTGTGTGGGAATCCAGAACTATCCCACTAGGGCCTCTGGAAGAACTTTTGTTAAAATAATTTTAATGTGGGAAATTAACGGTATTAAAGTGATATCACAAGCTCAGGGGAACTTTCATATTTTCAAGAACAATTTATTCTATACCCATGGGATTCATGTAGTTGTGATAAAACAATTATTTCTAGCATTAGCAATCTGGTACTAATTAGATCAAATGAACACATTGCCCTACCTATATATTTAAGTCACACCTGCATATAGTATGTTCTCACTTAGACTTGTTAATAGTGTTTAGAAAACTATCAAGTAAAATGTTTTGCAATGGTACTAATTTTGCCATAAGTTAACTGACAGAACTAAGAGTTAAGTTCTTACAGTTTAATTGTGGCTATAAAACATCAGTAAATCTCTACACAAACCAAAACTTTTTCAGATAGCCAAGAGATACCATAGCACCAAATAATCCTCAAATGTGCTAGGACCTGGCTTGAACCTGGGTCACGTGTATGGCAAAGGAGATACACTGTCATAGTGAAATATTTTACTATTTCTGCAAAAACATTTCTTTTTAAAAAAATTATTTATTTTTCCTTTTGTTGCCCTTGTTGCTGTTTTTTTATTGTTGCTGTAGTTATTATTGTTGTTGTTATTGATGTTGTCATTGTTAGGACAGAGAGAAATGGAGAGAGGTGGGGAAGACAGAGAGGGGAAGAGAAAGATAGACTCCTGCAGACCTGCTTCACCACTTGTGAAGCGACTCTCCTGCAGGTGGGGAGCTGGGGGCTGGAACTGGGATCCTTATGCCAGTCCTTGCGCTTCACGCCACATGTGCTTAACCCGCTGCGCTACCCCCCAACTCCTCACAAAAGCATGTCTAATTTTAGGCAGAAACTTATATTCACTCATTCTTTTTTCTTCCCTACCTGTGGCTTTGCTCATGCATGATTCCAATGGACTGCTTTTTTATTCAGCTAGTCAGAGAGATTGTGTGGAATAGAGATGGTGAGAGATGAGGCCGCATCAGAACATCCCACAAGGACTTATTTTCCTGTGGTGCCAGGGTTTCAGTGTGTTCATAGCAAGGTATCTGTCTTTCCTAGTAAGCTCTTTCTCTCTCTGACCTCACTCATTTTCTAATCTGCTGATGCTACTTCAGGATCACCAGTGGTAAATGTCTGCCTCAACAACTTATGTTCAAGGTAAGAACCCTGGCTGGACTAGATGTGCTTTGAATCAAATGGTTTTCTTTCTATCTCTTTCAGATTAGGATAACTGAGGTTTACTAATAAAGCTAACGTGTACATCTTTGAAATGTGGAAGGAAATGTGATTACCTAGAGAAAACCCCAGCAGGTATTGGGAGAGCATGCAGACTCTACACGAACAGCAGCTCTCCTGGAAACGAATTATCTTCTTTTTTCTTATCTCTATTTATTTATTGGACAGAAATGTCCAGAAATAGAGAGAGAAAGGGGAGACATAAAGGAAGAGAGACAGAGAGACACCTGCAGCCCTGCTTCATCACCACTCGCAAAGTTTTCCCCCTGAAGGTGGGGACCAGTAGCTCGAACCCAGGTTCATGCACATTATAACATGCACTCAATGAGATGTGCCACCACCCAGCCCTGAAACTGATTATTTTCTTATGAAAGTTTTAACAAAATGACAGTGCCCATTAAAACAAACATAAAAAAAAAAAAAAAACAGTGGTCTGGGGAGATAGCATAATTGCTATGCAAATGACTCTCGTGCCCGAGGCTCTGATCTCCTAGGTTCAATCTCCAGTACCACCATAAGCCAGAGCTGAGCAGTGCTCTGGTGTCTTGTTCTGTATTTCTCTGTATTTTTTTCTCTCATTAAAATAAATAAATAAATGAACAAGTTATAACAATAATAACAATAATAATAATGTTAATAATAATATTTCAAAACTACAGCAAAACCTGCTAATGGGTACTATACTTACTTTATCCACCAGGGCTTCTGAAACAAAAGAAAGGCTTTGTACTTGTGTTAATGAATCAGTTAACTAGGAGCCTCTTGCCTTGCTCTGTGTTGCTCGAGTCAAATCCATATTGTTCATGCTCTCTCTAAGCGACTAAAACCAAATGGCTGTAATGTCACATTGCTGTCACTGCTTATAGAAAATTAAGGAGATGTCTTTTTAGGAAATCGTAATTGTATCCATGAAATAGCTCACTTAGATAGCGCTTTACCATGTACAAGATCAAGCTCAGCCCTCATCATGACACTGAAAGAAGCTCCTCCATATCTCTTTCTCTCTCTGCCTTTCTTTCTCTCTCCCTCAGATGGTTCATTTCGGAAACTGGAATGTTGTGGGAATCCTGGAAATGATCATGAACTGAAAACAATAGGAAAAGACATAGTGCATGTTCAAGATTATGGAGAGAAAAACACTGGCAGAAAGATAGCTGCAAAGGTAGGCTGCAATTTAGCTGATTACTTGCTAGAAGGTGAAGGACATTAGAAATCTAGTTTGTAAAAATATTCTGGTAGTCACTGGTCACTTCCATCAGGAACATCATCATAAAACCTCTCTCTTGTGGACCTCTATAGGACCTTGCCCTCAATGTATAACAATAGTAGGGACTCTCCAACACTTCAACGGGAGGCTGGGTTAACCTACTCTATCACTTGAGGAAGACTGGTCCAGAAATGAGCGCAGCCAAGAATGTTCCTAGCTATGACTATAGACTGTGAGCTCAAAATGACAGGGATGCAGAAATTACACAGGCTGCTATGCTAAATATGAATAGATATGAGCCCTAGGTCAGATCAATGGGGTTTACAGCTAATGAAATTTATATACTTTCCTAATATTTGGGAGCTACACTTTGCCGCAATCCAGCTCTCTAGTCCTAATCCCAACTCTGACACTTCCAGACAATATTTTTAGCTTGCCTGCATGTTAGCTTTTAGGCTTAGACAAAAACTATTAAAATCATGGGCCTGTCGGAATATACCTAAATTTGACTTCCTAGCTTCTTCACACATGACTCCTAGTTTCATCTGCTCTAGTTTTACCTTTAGGCTCATGATTATTAAACAATCTATCCTGCTCTTCAGCCACAAAGTTGAAGCTACTACCATGACACCAACCTGACTTCCCTGGGCAGATGATCTCACCTATGTGCCCCAGAACCCTACCTCCCCAGAGCCCTACCCCACACACTAGAGAAAGATAGAAACAGCCTGTGAGTATGGATTGACCTGACAATGCCTATTTCCAATGGAGAAGCAATTACAGAA
Organism: Erinaceus europaeus; assembly: GCF_950295315.1. Classification (NCBI taxonomy): domain Eukaryota; kingdom Metazoa; phylum Chordata; class Mammalia; order Eulipotyphla; family Erinaceidae; genus Erinaceus; species Erinaceus europaeus. Next base: position 57,177,231 of record NC_080179.1, on the reverse strand, counting down.
GCCAGTCCTCCTACCTTCTGTACCACATAAAAATCTTTGGTCCATATCACCAGAGGGATAAAGAATAGGGGAGCATCCAATGGATCAGATGGGATACAGAACTTTGGTGGTGGGAACTATATGGAATTGCAATCCTCTTATCCTACAATCTCATTAATACTATTAAATCACCAATAAAAATATATTTTTTAAAAAAAGGCAAAAATATTATGGTAGCATAAAATGTTCTGGTCTTAGAAAAATGTGGTTTCCATGACTTCAGGAAGTCCCTTAATTATCTACAAAGCTGCTTCAGACTTCTAGAGAAAGAATGTGATGGCATAATTGTTATTAAATCTCATTCCCTTGAACAACTTTATGAAGAACAGAAGTCCTAACCAGAGCACAGTGAAGTTGTCCTGAAGCACACACCATCCTCTGAATGTGGGTGAATAAATGTGCTAAGGGCAATGCATAGTGACCAGGCACAGCAGTATCAATCAGAATTGTCCATACTGCTGTTCAGTATAGTGCTAGAAGTTGTAGGAAAGAAAACAGCCACGAAAAGGATAAAAAAGAAATCCAAATTGGAAGGGAAGAAGTTCAGCTTCCAGTGTTGGCAGATGGCATGATACATTGAAGATCCAAAGCTTCAAGATAAAACTACCAGAAATTATTGATATCAGTAATTTTCCAAGTTAAATAATCAATATTTTAATTTTTTTGTATTTTTTATTTTCCTTTTTTTGCCTTTGTTTTTTATTATTGTTGTAGTTATTATTGTTGTTGTTATTGATGTCAGCATTGTTGGATAGGACAGACAGAAACAGAGAGAGGAGGGGAAGACAGAGAAGGGTAGAGAAAAACAGACACCTGCAGATCTGCTTCACCACATGTGAAGTGACTCCCCTGCAGGTGGGGAGCCTGGGCTCGAACCAGGATCCTTACGCTGGTCCTTGTGGTTTGTACCACATGTGCTTAACTCGCAGGGCTACCGCCAGACTCCCAAGAGGGGTACAATTCTATACAATTTCAACCACCAGAGTTGTGTATGTCATCACATCTATTGGAAGCTTTCTTATTCTTTATCTTTCTGGGAGTGTAGACCCAGGATCATTATGGGGTGCAGAAGGTGAAATGTCTGGCTTCTGTAATCGATTCTCTGCTGGACATGGACATTGGCAAGCTGACCCATACCTCCAGCCTGTTTATATTTTTCCCTAGTGGGGCAGGGAGCTGAGGTTCCAGGACACATTGGTGAGGTCGTCTGCCCAGGGAATATAGGTTGGTGTTATGGTAGCATCTGCAACTTGATGGCTGAAAAGCATTAAAATATAAAGCAGGGCAAATTATTTACTAATCAGGAACCTAAAGGTAAATGTTGTAAGGTGACTTTGATGTTTTGTGGCAGTGTCTGTTGTAAGAGAAAGGCATATATATGACAGTTTTTCACAGGGGCGCTTCTTTCTTTTCCTGTCTTTGCATTTCTAGAAGACATGAAATATTTGAGTCTCCATGTACATTATTCTCATAACCATCTTCACTGGTTCTGTTCCCAGAATAATTTTCCTGAGATTAGGCTAGCGATGCCTTCCATCAGTCTCCATATTCTCCCAAATGACTGACTATTCATAAGAGATAGAGGACAAGGTAGGACTAGTCCCTTGGGAACACAGATCCCTGTAATAGTTCAAATGAACTGACAGCCAAATAACTTCTTTATTTGTTCCCTTTCTTTGACTAGTCACCAGAATGTGAACAAGTTTTTCAGGAAACCCAAGTTGAAAATTGCTTGTTCCTTCTGTCTGTATTGCATTTTCATGTAATTGGTTGCTTTCCCCTCCATTTGTTTTGGGGGGTGGTGACATAGCTCTGAGGGCTTAGGGATGATGAAGTGAATGAGGAGGTAGTCAGAAAGAGAGCACACACATGAAAAACCCCATCAGCAATACTTTCTCTTATTTATAGCGACAACCCCAAGCAAAATATAAAAATATATTTAGAGAGATGACAGCTTTGTTGCTTCTTGATCACAAGCCAGCACTTAGGAGTTCACTTTTGTAAGCAGATAAAAAAGGCTGTATCTTGATAAAGCCAAGTGTGGAAAAAGGAGAGAGAAGGGCAATCTGTCCTAGACAAAGTGAGCACAGGGAGGGATACACGAAATAAAAGGGCAGTGCTCAGATTATTGTCATCAGTGCCCTGGGCTGGAGAGGAATGAAAGCCTCCTCCCACCTACAAAATAGGCAAGATGTTCTTTGACTTTTCTTTCAGTGCTAAGATTTATATATGACAATAAAACACCTAGTTTACAGTTTTTCTCATCTCAAAATTAAAAGGAAAATCTTTGAGGCTTCATTTACCCTTATCTTTTATTTATTTATTTATTTTTATTTTTTATTTAAGAAAGGATTAACTAACAAAACCATAGGGTAGGAGGGGTACAATTCCACACAATTCCCACCACCCAATCTCCATTTCCCACCCCCTCCCCTGATAGCTTTCCCATTCTCTATCCCTCTGGGAGCATGGACCCAGGGTCATTGAGGGTTGCAGAAGGTGGAAGGTCTGGCTTCTGTAATTGCTTCCCCGCTGAACATGGGCATTGACTGGTCAGTCCATACTCCCAGTCTGCCTCTCTCTTTCCCTAGTAGGGTGGGTCTCTGGGGAAGTGGAGCTCCAAGACACATTGGTGGGGTCTTCAGTCCAGGGAAGCCTGGCCGGCATCCTGATGACATCTGGAACCTAGTGACTGAAAAGAGAGTTAACATATGAAGCCAAACAAATTTTTGAGCAATCATGGACCAAAGCTTGGAATAGTGGAGAGGAAGTATTAGGGAGGTACTCACTGCAAACTCTAGTGTACTTCTGCTTTCAGGTATATATTTTTCAGTAGTTTATGGATACATGTGAACATATGTTCTCTCTCACAGAAACTGGTGTATATCTAGGTTTTGGGACTTTGTTAGAAAGTGAACCACCTGAGATGAAATTAGAGTATACTATGAAAGGAAAGGTTTCACCCGAGTAATGAAGTTGAAGGGTTGTCATTCCACTCGTGAAGTCTCTGGACACAGTCTGAGCTGAAGCATGTTGAGGTGGCAATCGTTGTGTTGGTTAGGTTGTGATCGGCAGTTGCAATATTATTTGATATGGATTGGGAGAGGCATACGGGAAAGTGGGCCCTATCCAATGGTTCCAGAACTGGGGGAAGTAGGGGCTCTATAGTGGAGATGTGAGGTTCCTGCTGTCTTAGGGTTCAAAAAGACAATGGATAGTTAATGTTATCATCACATTATTTGGTAATTGGGTTAACTTTGAAAAGTCCTTTTGTTAGGGTTTGCTGTACAGTACCCAGTATCTTGTATATAGCTGTGCTACTGGTTGCTTCTGATCTAGTTGGTCTAGGCTTTTAACCCTTATCTTAAGAGTCAGTTCTCAACTTACAAATCAACCTAGATTTGCATAATACAAGTATGCTTTAACACTGAACGCCAGTGATACTATGATGAAAAAGACACCGTGTTATCAAGAAACTTACTGCAGTGGTAAGCTTTGAAAAATTAATTATTTTTTTGAGGTACCTTGGTTTACAGGATTATAAATGCTTTAAAAGTACAATTCCATATCTCTTAAAAGCCAGTCACCACATCGCACATACCATCAATGTTCTAGTATCTCTCCATCAAAGTTCACAGATCAATGGAGGTAGATAGCATAATGGTTATGTAAAGAGATTCTCATGCCTGAGGCTCTGGAGTTTCAGGTTCAGTCCCTGTACCGACATAAACCAGAACTGAATAGTGCTCTTTCTGTCTTTCTCCCTTCCTTCCTTCCTTCTTTCCTTCCTTCCTTCCTTCCTTCCTTCCTTCCTTCCTTCCTTCCTTTCTTCCTCCCCTCCTTCTTTTTTTTTGCCACCAGGATTATCACTGGGCCTTGCTGACTGCACAATGACTTGCTGTTCCCAGTGGCCATTGTTCTTTTCTGATGGAGACAGAAATAGAAAGACAGAGAGATAGAGAGAGACCTGCAGCTCTGCTCCACTGCTTGTGAAGCTTCCTAACAAGCACACACATAACCATGTGTGTGGGGACTGGAAGCTTGAACCTCAGTCCTTATATATGGTAGCATGAGTACCTGTGGTATGTGCTCTCCCCACCTCCCATATAACTGGCTTCTACTTTTCCCTTTGCTGTCTCAGCTTTTCCACCTTGGTTCACTCTTACTCTTAATATTTAGACTCTATGAATCTAATTTTACCTACCCTAGTTTCCCTTGATCACCGCAGAGGGATTTACATATAAATTTGTTTCAGGAGGGGTCATGCGGTGGCGGTGGCGTAGTGGGTTAAGCGCATGTGGCGCAAAGCACAGGGACCGGAGTAAGGATCCCAGTTCGAGCTCCCGGCTCCCCACCTGCAGGGGAGTCGCTTCACAGGTGGTGAAGCAGGTCTGCAGGTGTCTGTCTTTCTCTCCCCCTCTCTGTCTTCCCCTCCTCTCTCCATTTCTCTCTGTCCTGTCCAACAACGAACAACATCAACAATGGCAATAATAATAACCACAATGAAGCTACAACAACAAGGGCAACTGTTGGAATGAGTCTCCAAATACACCTTTAACACCAAAGTCAAAGGGCAGGGGTACATAGCATAATGTTTATGCAAAGAGACTCTCACGCCTGAGGCTCAAAAGTCCCAGGTTCAATCCCCTGTACCACCATAAACCAGAGCTGAGCAGTGTTCTGGTAAAAAAAAAAAAAAAAAAAGTCAAGAAGCATATTACCAAAGGTGTTTTTTTTTTCTTTTCTTCTATACATTTCATTGTTTCAAGCCTTACTCCAAGTCTTTAGTCTATTTTGAGTTAATTTTTGCATATGGTATTCAATAGTGGTCTAATTTTATTCTTTTATATGTGGCTCTCACCATTTCCTTGTGGTATTTATTGAAGTCTCTCCTTGACTTCTTGGATGTCCTTGACTCCTTTGTGATACAATTTTTGTTCATATATGTGGTTTTATTTATGAACTATCAATTCTGTCCCATTGATGTGTATATAGGTTTTTAGTCCAGTGCCATACTACTTTTATTACTATCACATTGTATTACAAAGGCACGGGCTTGCTTTTGCCATTCTTGTTCTTTATTCTTAGGAGTGAATTTGCCATTTGGCATATTTTGAAGTCCCAAATAAATATAATTATGTTATGTTCGATTTCTGTGAAGAAACTTTGATCTTAGTAGAGATTACATTGAAGCTATACATAGTTTTAGGTTTAAAAAGGAGTCCATTTTCATGATGTTCTTTGATCTCATGAGCATGAAATATCTTTCCAACTCTGTTTTCTTCTTTTAAAAAAATTATTGTTATCTTTATTTAAGAGAAACAGCCAGAAATTGAGAGGAAGGGGGATATAGAGAGGGAAAGAGACAGAGAGACACCTGCAACACTGCTTCACCACTTGTGAAGCTTTCCCTCTACAGATGGGAACCAGGAGTTTCAACCTGGGTCTTTGCACACTGTAATGTGTGTGCTTAACCTGCCCCCCAACTCTGTTTTCTTCTATTTATTTCAATTATCTTGGGATTTTCCTTAATGATACTTTCCTTTATCTTTCTTTTCTTTTAACTAGAGCACTACTCACTTTTGGCTTATAGTGGAACTGGGGATATGGACTGGGACTTTGAAAACTCAAGCATGAAGATCTTAATGCATAGCCATTATGTTATCTCCCCACCCGCATTTCTTTAATGATATTCACTCAATAGTATTTAACCATGTTTACAGGATTTTAAGTGTGATTGTTTTCCTGATTTCTCTTTCTCCTAATTTGTCATTTGTGCACAGTCTTTAGTGTTAACTTCGCAACCTTCCACTTTATTGTAGTAGTTTATTATTTCTAATAGTTATTTTTTTAATTTGAATCTTTGGGATTTTCCATGTATATTATCATGTCATCTGCAAGTATTGGTATAGTTTTAGCTCCTTATTTCTAAGACAGATCCCCAATCCATCTCATCTAGCCCTGCCAATTAATTTGAATGGGTGGTACTGCCCCAGGGCATGGCTAATAGTCCTACTATTTGTCAAGAGGCTGTTAAATCTGCCCTTTTTCCATATATTCATAAGGGCCTTAAGGTTTTTCATTATATGGATGACATGTTAATATGGGGAGAATTAGATACAGATCTCTCCACCCTACGTGATTTTCTAATCCCTGCCTTAAAGAGAAGTGGACTTAATGTAGCTCCTGAGAAGATACAGCTAATCCCTCCAATATCTTTCTTAGGCTCAGAGATTTCCCTAACGCAGATTCGTCCTTTAAAACCTTGTGTTACTTTTCCTTCTAATCTCACTCTTGCTTCTTTACAAAGTTTTCTTGGAAATTTGAATTGGCTTAGGCAGTATCTTTATCTGCCTACAAGCTGCCTGCAACCACTGTTCGATCTGTTAAAAGGAAACAAACAGCCCTCTCAAAGCGTATGTTAACCCCCGAAGCCTCCTTGGCACTGGAAAAAGTTAACAAGGCTCTCCAGGACATGCACCTCATTCGGTTCTCCCCCTCTTCTCCAGTAAATCTTCTAATCTTTAACTCCACCCCCACGGTAGTGGGGGCATTGTGGCAGAAACATGGCGTTCTCAAATGGCTTCATACACCAGTAGGCGGAGCTCCAAGACTCCTTACCGAGATTGATGCCTTAGCATTTATGGTTCGCCAAGGAAGAAACAGATCGGTTCAGGTCTTAGGAAGGGAACCAGATTCAATCATTCTTCCCTTTTCTCTCACTGATACAGAATGGCTCATACGCCACCATTCTCGTTTTGCCATAAGTTTAATGGGTTTTCCAGGACAATTAGATAATCATTTTCCCTCCAATAATTTGATAGCTTCTTTACCTCTGTTGCCTCTACTAGTACCTAAACTTTTCTCTCGAGATCCCATCCCCTCTGCTCCTACAGTGCTCACTGATGGTGGAAAAAAGGGAGCTGCTGCCCTTATATATTATCCAGACCAGCAATACCCCAAACCTCTCTTTAATGAACTTCCCGATAATTCCCCTCAGTACAAAGAACTTTATGCTGTTTTCCTTGCATTAAAAGCTGTACCAGAATCCTTCAACCTTTTTTCTGACAGTGTGTATACTGTTAACTTACTTCCATGGCTTGCTCGATCTTATGTAAGAATTGATGACAACCCACTTTCTCCTCTTTTAATTCAAATTGCCTCTATGCTCTGTTCTCGAACCCAACCACTGTATGTTCAGCACCTACGTTCCCACAGCCCTCTTCCTGGTCCCCTGTCTGAAGGGAATGCTGCAGCCGACCACCTTGCCTCCACAGGAATTCTCCTAGCCTCTGTCTCCAATCCTGCTGACTTTCATTCCCTAACCCATGTTAATCTTAAAGGTCTTCGAGCTCGATTTCCTGATATTCCTCTGCCACAGTTAAAATGTATTCTTGCTACATGTTCTTCCTGTGCAGGTCTAATCAAAACACCTGCATTTCAAACTCTGGGGGTTAATCCTCGAGGTTTAAAAGCCAACGCTCTTTGGCAAATTGATGTTACCCACATACCCAACTTTAGCAAACAAAAATATGTGACAATTCATCATCTCCTAAGTTAAAATACAAATCCTCTATACAGGACATTTTTGGAGGGCCCCCCAAAATGTCCTGTAAGCTATCTTGTGGAAATTAATCCACAACAAATTTGGCTTCAATCTGATATTGTAAATGTACCAAAAAAAATTGTCACTAAAATGTGTTAACTATAATAACCTGAGTTTGCTTAAAAACTCAATGTAAAAATAGTTAAGAATCAATATATGTGACTTAAAATCGGTATGAAAATTTTGCTATATAGAGATTGCTACATGAGGTCACATAAGATGACCTTTACACGAAATTATAAAGATACCTAAACCAATTATAATCATTGAGTTATCAATTGTAGTAAACTCCTAATTTGTTACAAAGTTTTTTCATAAGTAATTGACTACAGCTATGACAAGCCTTAGCATAAAGAAGCATCTGCTCATATAGAATCCCCAGAAATCCATCTTGGACCCCTGACCTCTGACATCACCCACAATTACAGCCATCCCCCGAAACCCATGATGTGACCTGACATGATCTGGAGAACCTGATTCACAGACTCCAAAGGACAAGACTTTCCTACTGCCTTTCTCTCAACCATCGGTGTCTGCTCTTCCTGCTTCTGTTTCGCCCATCATGTTTTGGCAGTTCCAGGTCACTCTACAGAGAAGAAAAGTTCCAGTGGCTGTCCTCCTCCTTCAAGATAGGCGTGTGGCATTTATTTCCTGGCCGTTGACATTGGACTGATGCTTCTATAGAACTTGCTGGACACTCCCTTTATACTGCTGAACTTCTTGAAGAATGACTGTAGCAGTTCATAAAACTTTCCACCAGCTGACTCGGGATTTTGCAATGCCAGATCAGCCCTATAGCCCCTCGGCTTATCAGGTCCCCACTCCTCCACCCATCAGGTTCACTCTGTCTCTTGCTACTCTTACTTATCCCTCCCTGTCTTGTGCTAGTTCTTTTTGAAGACACTTACACACTATCATTCTGCTTTCTTCCCAACAGGTTTCTGTTCACCCCTACACTGCTATTCCCCTGACAGAGATGAAGCCTTTTACAGACATTGACCCAATTATATATGGCCATTAAGTAAGAGGGAGATGTTGGGGAATTGTGAGGATATGGTTGAGCTTGGAAGGGCTTGAGCCTGAGGGGTGTGTCAATCCTGTTAGTCTCTCTCTCTACGGAGAGGTTGAGCAAGGAGTAGAACCCCAAAAAGGTGTGCCTCTTATCAGTCTCAAAGTGCCCCACACTTCTGATACTATGGCAAATAGTTAAAAAGAAAGGGGGAGATGTTGGATAGTATGCCAGCTCCCCCTGGCTTCTGCTTAACCATATGCCTATATAGGGATAGATTTAATCCCATTCAAAGCTCTGGTCTATTTACATAAATCACTTTTACATTTACATAAAGCACTCCCTCCAGGGCATTGGTGGTTCAGTGATAGGATTCTCGCCTGCTCCGCCCCCTCCTTGTCACACTCTGATTTTCACCAGTCACTTTTCTCTCCACCCTCTCTATATCACATCCTGTTTCCACCCTACTTGGAGAGTATAAAAACAGCTGCTCTTCTGATTAAAGACACTTGGAAATTGCTTTCCGGCTCCGAGAGTTCCAGAGTGTATCTCCTGCGAAGTTGGTGCGGCATGAGTTCCTGATCCCTCTCCCACGCAGCAGGCTAGATCGGCTCCAGTTGAGTTCTCTCCAACCCAGAGAGCACTGGCTCGGGAAGAAGTACCCTCAGGCTATCCCGGCACTTGAGAATTTCTAGTATCTCATTCAACTCACCCATCACTGGTAAACTCATAAGCTACATGATCTGTAATTGACACACTCCCCTTCTTGTTGACTATTCTTCTTGTGAGGTTAAAGAAAAGTTCCAAATACTGAGAACAGCCGTTAACCCAAAACCAACCGTTTCTTATTCTGCATAAATATTTCCACATGTACCCACTCTATGATAACTATGGGACGAGAAATGATGGGGTCACAGACTTTCCCCTTGCTTGGAAGGGTGTCGGCGGCCCAAGCTTAAGCTTGATAATAAAGGCTCTTGCCTTTATTGCATGTGATTCTGGTCTTCTTTGCGTGAGATCGGGACTCGAGCTTCTGGGCATAACACTTCTCTTCATGCTTTTGGATTGATTTCCAAGGTCTTCATAATTTTCTTGACTGTCCAGGACTGCAACCATGGTATTGTTCTCACTTTTTCTTATGTAGATTCAGGGGAGTGAAAGGAAACATGTGAGCGCTTCCCATGTAGGTCTAACATTTAAAGTAGGATTTGGTGAATAGAGAAGCGTATATGTTTGGCTAAGATTTCAAGATTTCATGTACTGATATTCTTCTGATATTTCCAGTATTGTACTTTCATATCTTCTCACTGGAGGCTTAAGCTTTGTATCACTTATCACTTCATTTCCTGCCTGGGTATTTTCTGAAATGGTGTTTGTATTTTTATTTTTCTTTTTATAAAAAGGAGACATAGACAAAACCATAGGATAAGAGGGGTACAACTCCACACAATTCCCACCACTGGATCTTCGTATCCTATCCCCTCCCCTGATAGCTTTCCTATTCTTTATCCCTATGGGTGTATGGACCCAAGGTCACGGTGGGATGCAGAAGGTGGAAGGTCTGGCTTCTGTAATTGCTTCCCCGCTAAACATGTGTGTTGATTGGTCGATCCATACTCCCAGGCTGTCTCTCTCTTTCCCTAGTAGGGTGGGGCTCTGGGGAAGCGGAGCTCCAGGACACAATGGTGAGATTGTCTGTCCAGGAAAGTCTGATTGCATCATGCTAACATCTGGAATCTGGAACCTCACCTGCTTCCTATTACAGTTCTCTCACTCACTACAAAGCTAACCTTAGCAAAGCAAGGACTTCAAAAGCTGAATAAGGACAAGAGACTGGCAAACTTTAATGATGACTCTTTAGTCACTACCAGGCTACCCCACCAGCTGGGGCCCTATTTGGGGAGTTCTGAGATTCCCAAACAGACATGATGGGCCTAGACCTCAAATAAATCCCTCTCTCCATCGTTACTAGTCATCTCTATCAGGAACAACAAAATAGACCCCTTTGTGGGCCCCCATAGGACCTTGCCCTCAACTTGGATCAACAACAGTAGAGAATGCTCCATCCTCTGAAGGGAGGATGGACAACATACTCTATGCTATACCTGAGGAAGATGGGTCAATACTGGGGCAGCTTGAAATGTTCCTACTCATGACCATAGAATGTGAGCTCAGATCTACAGGGATGCAGAGGTCACATAAGCTCCTAAGCTGAATATGGGCCCCAGACCAAATCAAATCGATGGTCAACAATATTTATACCATATTAGGGAGCTACTCTCTTCCCTGATCCAGCTTTCTGTCCCTTTTCCAGCCATGACATCATCTCTCCAGACAATAACTTGGGTCCACCTGCATATCAGATTTCAGGTTCAGAAAAAAAAACAAAAACTAGTATAGCCACAGGCCCTTTGGAATAGAACTAAAATATGCCTAGTAGCTATCTACAAAAAGGAGGACCCCCCCAGCTCTTAATCTGCACTATTCCATCATTTAGGTCCATAATTGTTCAACAATTTGTTTGACTTTGTTTGTTAACTCTCTTTTCAGCCACCAGGTCTTAGTACTTTTACGTATTTTGTGTCTTAATGGCACTGATTCTGTTCACCTCTTTCAATCAGAGGCTAATTACTCTATTTCTCACTGACTGGGCCCTTCTTCTCACAGTTCTTTGACATGATATCTCTGACCATGAATATTACAGGAATATTATTCATTTTGACTAGCTCAACCTCTCTAATATACTTTCATTATGTCAGCTCTAATGTTATTCAGCCATCATCAACTCTTTCTCTGTGTTCCTTTTCCTACTAAAATAACTAATAATTTGCTATGAGATTATAATGACAGGGTAAATTTTTACAATAGAATATTGTATGTATGATATTTTAAATTAAATAATAACTTTAAAAAAAGGGCATAGCCCCATAAGAGATTTATAAATGCTGTCTATGTGGAAGTGACTGATCACCTGAATGGTCTGTTGTTTCTCTTATACTGTCAATTCCTGGATAACTTATTTCCTTTCAACTCTTTGTCCAATAAATGTCTTATCCAGAGAAAGAGAAACTGAAGCAATAAGGATATGTGTGTGTTCTATATATATACAAATTACCTATAATTACCATCATAACTATAAAGAATTTCACATAGCTATTGAGACTGAAAAACCTCAAGATATGCAGTTAACAACATGCATATATAATACTTGCTTCCTTGGAAGTGGAATTATATGACCAAGATTACATAAGCTAGAACTTAAATGAAATCTGCAACATTTAGTTATAACCTGATACCCTTCAATGTCCCTATGCAGATAACTTGAAGTCTCTTCTACAGAGCCTAAAATAATTATTGAAATAAGAAGACCACCAGTTCTTAACTCTGATGTAAGGCAGAAACTTTAAAATTTCTACCTAACTAATTTATAAGTTTAATGAGATTCCAGAAAAAATGTAACTTATGATGAGGTTTCTATGGTTTGAAGTCTAAAACATATCTGCATGAGTAAATAATGTTGTTTTTAATAAGATGGCTATAAATTGTTCATTTTGTTTCAATTCTAAAATTGAAATTATTCATAATAGATCCTTCTGGGAAGATAGCAGTTTTATATATTTATTGGGGAGTTGCTTATAGGAGTGCATATAGATGTCAAAAGACATGAAGTCTCTATTCCTAAGAGGGTCTTGTAAATTTCTAATATGTAAATTACACATCAATAAAATATTGTTTAGAAGGTAACTATGGAGAAGTCACTTTTAATTTTCATAACCTATGCAGTTATTTCTAAATATTTTTAAGCAGAATAGTGTCATGCAAACTTTGATGAGATCAGAAGAGAACAGAGTGAGCACCCACTGTACTAGCCTATGGAACATATTGTATATGGAGACAGAGCATTAATGAAAAAGCTATACTTGATTAGACAGGAGAATGGTGATCTAGTAGAATATATACTTTATATATATCCCCAATTCTAGGTGGATCACCAGTTAAAATAAATAAGTAAAACCTATCAGAATTGGGGGGGAAAGATACAAAAAATTATCTAAAGATAAAGAACTTTCCTAACCTATAAGCACTTAAAGAAACCACAAGCAGGAGGATAATCAACAAATTTTACTACCTGAGCTGAGGAGACAGCATCTTTCATGCCTGAGGCTCTAAGGTCCCAGGTTCAATCTCTGGCATCACTGTAAGCCAGAGCTGAGCAGTGCTGTGCTCTAGTCTCTCTCTCTCTCTCTCTAAAAATAAATAGCATTTAAAAATAGCTTATTTCTCTACTTTTTAATATTTTCATTTTTTATCTTTACTTATTTATTGGATAGAGACAGCTATAAATCAAGAGGAAAGGGGGAGATAGAGAGGGAGGGAGACAGAGAGACACCTGCAACCCTGCTTCACCACTCATGAGGCTTTCCCCCTGCAGGTGGAGACTGGGGGCTCGATCCTGGGTCCTTGTGCATTATAACATGTGTGCTCAACCAGGTGCACCATCAACGAGCCCCCCAAATAAATAAATTTTTAAAATATAAATTTGACTACCTAAAAAAGAAAATGTCTCTTAATATATAGGGGATTTTTTTGAAATTTAAATGATAAATGATAATTTCTGTCAACTCAGAATATGTTTAATGAATTGACTAAATGAAGAAAATCCTTAAACTCAGTTAAAAATACCCAAAATAAACCAGCAGGAAAATCTTAGAAGGAGAAATACATATGTCTATTAAATCTATTTTAAATACTCAGTTTCAAAGGCCAGCAAGATAGCTCATTGGAGAATGTGCTTACTTTGCTATGTGCTTGACTTAGGTTTAAGCCCAGCCTCTACCATACTGGGAGACTCTTTGGTTCTGTGGTGTCTTTCTCTCTTTCCCTCTTTTCCTTACTCCCTCTGTTTCTCTCTCTAACTGAGAAATTTGACATGGAACAGTGAAGATCAATTTGATCAATAATGATTAAAAAATCATTAAATAATGGTAAACTATTATTTTTTCAATCCATAGATGTTATTAAGTGTAAAAACTAGACAGTCTCTAATAATATCATCTGTCATATGTTCAGAGCACCACGAAAGTTATTCTAGTTGTTTTATTCCCCCACTTTATTGGGGGGGGGTAGTAGTTTATAGTTTGGTTGCAGACAAGGATAAATTCCTTATCTCTCTGTGGTAGGCTTCAGCAGAATACTTTTACTTTTCCCCCAACTTAGGACCTTTTTCATTATACATTTAGATCCTTAAGCCCTCTTTACCCCCTCTCACCCTTTTTCTCCCAGTCTTTTCCTTTGTTTCAGTGAAAAATCTTTTAGTTTTATGCAATTGTTATGTTTAGAGATATATCCTAAAACAATGTATTAATGACATTTCATAAAAAATCATTTCTTTATGTATTTTAAATATTTGATCATTTATTTTTATTTTATTTTATTTTCTTAATTATCTTTATTTATTGGATAGAGACAGCCAGAAATTGAGAGGGAAGGGGGGTATAGGGAGAGAGACAGAGAGACACCTGCAACACTGCTTCACCACTTGCAAAGCTTTCCCCCTACATGTGGGGACAGGGGTCTTGAACCCTGGTCTTTGTACATTATAACCTGTGTGCTCAACCACCACTCAGACCCAGTCATTTATTTTTATAAGAATTAGAGAGAACAGAACACCTTTTAGCTCTGGCATATTGTTGGGCTAGCTTCACGGGCTGGAGAGAGAGAAGACCAGGGACTCATGGCTGAGTGGTACGCAGTTCAGTCTTTATTCACGTGGAACGCAGCGCAATCTAAGCTATCTCTAATCACAATCCTGTCCTTATATATCCTGAGGTGGAAGAGTCAGGTCTGAAGAGGATGTACGTAGGATAGGGGGTGGGGAGAAGGAAAAAGCGTGCAAAACAGTGAGGATTAAACCAATGCCCTGGAGGCAGGGTGGTGCTTAGTTAACAGTGGTTATGTAACTAGAATACAGTGTTAAGCAGAGGGGATCAAACCAATGACACAGAAGTGGTCTTAGAAGCAGAATTTAGAGGCAGACCAACAGCATATTGTGATACTTAGGATTGTACTTGGGAATCTCAGGCATGCAGCATTGTGCTCTGAGGACGAGCTAGCTCCCTGGCCCTGACATAACTTTAAAATAAATAAAATAACTTTAAGTGCTCAGCATTAGAAGGAAAAGTTAAAGCTATTCAATATTTACTCAGTGTCACATACAGCACTAAATCATACTTTTCAAAGAATATTTAGCAATATGCAAAGTGAACATATCATGTCAAAGTGGAGTAACAATGTGTAATAATAGTTAATATAATGATAGTGTGATCACAATTAACCATAATTTGTGCATTCAGGATACCTTCATGTGCATTACCCATTTGACCTTTACTTGTTAGCAAGGTCAAGTATTACTTGCTTTATGCAGTTCATGAAAAGATTAACTCAAAGCTAAAGTTTTATCATCTCCTCTCCATTAATTAAATGTACAAAAAAACTACGTAAAATAATTTTAGGATGTGTCAGTTCTATGAAATGGTTTCTAAATCCCTATTCTATTGATTATAAAATAGTATACTTCCTGAGTTGCTAATATGTGCCTAGACTTGCTCTGAGCTTTGGAATGTGGTAGTGAATAAGAATAAGAAGTTTCCTCTCTTGGAAACGAAAGGCAAGTAGCAGAAGAAAGGAAAGGAGAAATAAACCAGAAGAAATTTCATCCACAAATAATTTCATGGCAAACTTCTCTAAGTATTAGGGAAAATGTGATTTTCTTTTTTTTTTGTGGGTGGGGGCTGTGTGGAAAATTAGAGTTTGCAGAGTAATGGCAGCTGGAATTTTATTAGAGTTGCCAGGGAAGACTTCCAAAAAGAGGAAATACAGAGACAAAGACAAAAAGCACTAATGATGAGAAGAATGTAACCATTGGAAGATCAGGGCAAGGGGAGCTGTTGGAGGCAAGGGAGACAGCATGGAGAAGGTCCCTGAGTCAGGAAGGGACTTAATGAGATACTCAGGGTATCAGGGTTATCCAGAAAAATATAAACTGAATCAATTAGGATATTTATATACACATATAAATGTATAAATATGGATGCATTATATATATAATTATATATAGTTGTAAGGAATAATAATTATAATTTTTTTTCACACTTGCAGAGACTGAAATGTCCCAAGTCAGTAAGCTGGAGTCCCAAGAGGGTCCAATGTTAGCCTCATACAGAAATACTCTCATAGACACATCCAAAGTAATGCTTGATCTTTGTGTGAACACCTATGGTCTGGTGAGGTTAAAACATAAAACTAAGGGCCAGGGAGAAGTAACACAATGATTTACACAATAGACTTTCATGCTTGAGACATCTATCAGGAGATCCCAAGTTAAATCCCAGGAACTACTATAAGCTAGAGCTGAGCAATGCTCCAGTAAAATAAATAAATAAATAAATGAAAAGAAGAGAAGAGAAGGGGACGGGGGAGGGGTGAGAAGGGAGTATGAAAGGAAGAGAAGAAAAACTATACTTCAACTAAATTCACTGCAAATGAGGAAACTGAGACTCACAGAGATAAAGAGAAAAGTGGAGATCCATGGTGGGTCTTGTGGACTGCAGAGTGTGTGCATCTTAGCTAAGTGTGCAAAGTGCACATGATTCACAGCCATCTAATTCCAGCATCCGCAAAACTGTTCAGAGAGAATACCAAAAAAAAAAAAAAAAAAAAAAAAAAAAAAAAAAAAAAAAAAAGGATAGCTTCTCAGATGAAGCTTCTGTCAAAGGAACATATATAATGGATATAAAATCTGTTGGCCATGCCTTAGGATGCAAATCTCACCCCAGATTGCTGTATTTGGCCAGGAGCTGAGCTAGTAGAGCATGCCAGAATGCTTTAGAAAACTGCACCTGCCCTGCAGTCACTTACAAACTGACTGGAGAAGTCAAGGCTGATATCCTTGAAATCTAGTGAGAATCCAAGTCGATATAAATTATGGGCTAAACTGTGCTTCCAGAGAAGTAGTAAGTTATTATAACTTTAGTACAGACTGCCAGAAAAAGAAAATCAGTGAAGGAAAAAAAAAAAAAAAAAACTTCCCATAGAGAGTGGAACTTAAGGGAAAAGTGTCTGGCATGGTGAAGTGGTGTGAAGGGAAGGTGGTCAAACCAGAATGCCCAGCTAATGCTAGGTTTGTGGTTCACTAAGGAAGTGAAGCAATCCTTGGGCACTGGAGGTGGGCCACCTACAAGCAAGCAGTGATGTTCCTTAGCTACTTCTCAGATCCCTCCTGCCTTTTTGGGTACAAGTCAATATTAAACCACCACCATCCTGACAGCTGCAGTAAAATAAACTAGATTTTTCTGCCTCCAAGATTTTAAGCGGAGTGGACATTCCCAGCTCTAGCCATAAGAACCATCAAGAAAATTGTTTATGAAAGTGCATCTGGCTTAATAGTTATTTCCCAAAGAGGATAAAATATTGAAAACAAATGTCAGTAGGATATAGCACATGTGTGCTTGTGTACCTGCTTGATTTTTTATTCCTTCATAAGTAGAAGGTTTGCTGGGGTATAGCCTCTATTCCCTTGTTCACAGCTACTCACCTGGCAGCCCAGTGTCCATATCTGCTCTTTCTGTTTCTCTTCCATCCCCAGTCCCCAGGTCCCTAGTGGTGGAAGGGTGGCTGTGCTCTCTCTCAGAAAGACGGGAAGCAGAGGCAATGACTTTGATGGATTGCTTTGCACAGGAGGCCCGGTGCTTGCAGATTAGAGAGGCTGCAGCTGAGAGCTCGAGTCTCCATCTGGGGGTTGTTCTGATGAGATAATTTTTCTCATTAACCTTGATAACTCTCTGCTGATATACAGATCTATTTGCACGAATATAGAACTTTATTTTAACCATTTTTTTCCCCTACACCTTTCAGGGAGGAAACCTTGGAGCCTGGTGGTGGTCTGCAACAACCCAACTGTGAAGTAGCTGGGTTACTGGTTTCTGGGTGACTGTGCAGACCTGGAGAGAGGATTTCAGCAGTCCTTATCTTCAGTACCCAGCTTTTCCTTTTTCTTTCTTTCTTTTTTTTTTTTTTTTACTTTCAGAGTTATCCTTGGGGCTCGGTGCCTGCACTAAGAATCTACTGCTCCTGTGGCCATATATATATATATATATATATTTTTTTTTTCTGATTTTTCTTTTCTTTTTTGCTTTGGATAGGACAGAGAAATTGAGAGGGGAAGGAAGGGAAGATATACAGAGAGAAAGACAGATACCTGCTTCACCGCTGGTGAAGTGACGCTCTTGCAGGTGGGGAGCTGGCGGGCTCAAACCAGGATCCTTGCGCGGGTCCTTGAGCTTCCTGTTCTGTACGCCACACTCCAACATGCCCCATCCTGGCATTTTCTAAGACATAAGACTCTCACCAAATACAGAGGAATCCGTGGATTCAGAGATCTAAGAAAACCTTTAGATCCCTGATGAGGTAGATCTCATCTGGCCCTACTCCTAGTCCCTTCCACTGTCCTGCAGCAAATCCAGCTAGTGGTTAAGGCGCCTAGTAACCACCCTCCTACGCAGATAATCTGCCTCTGCCTCACTCGTTTTTGTGCTGGAAAGCAGTGTGGCACAGTCAGAAGTCCTTATTTGGAATATCTTACCCAGAATGTTTTCTCTTCTCCCAATTAAAAAAAAAAGGGTGTACTATATGGTATATATCACTTACAGAATTTATTATGACAAATTGTGCACATTATTTAAGTCTTTTCCCTTGGTAGACTGTGAGCACTCTGAGAATATGAGCTGTCTTTTCCACCTTTGCTTCCTCAGATTAATATAGTGTCTGATAGTAAGTACTTGATAAATGTTTGTTGACTTCTGGTATAAATTAGACAAGACATGAAATTAGAAAGAGCCTTGAATGCTACATGGAGTTTAGATTTAAGGGGAGGTTATTAGCATAGGCTGCATTGTATTCATTTAGGGCCCGATGTTGGGCCCTCATGTCTTCTCAGATCCATGCTATCTTCCCAGAGTTTCTCAAAGAGAAAAGGTCAGGGCAAGTTGATATACTGAAGTTGTTAGCCTATTATAATGAGTAATTGTGAAATAGGGCCCAATAATTTAATTATTAACAAATTAAATACTCATACAATATAATTATGTTGCCTATGAAATATATACTGCATTAAATCTTTTAAATTTATTTTTGGAGAGAGAGAAATTGAGAAAAGAGGGGGCGACAGAGAGGGAAAGAGACAGAGAGACACCTGCAGTCCTGCTTCACCACTTGGGGAGCTTTTCCCCTGCAGGTGAGGACCAGGGGCTTGAACCTGAGTCCTTGCACACTGTAATGTGAGGGCTTAATCAGGTGCACCACCACCTAGTTCCCCAGCATTTTTTTTTAAATTTTTTATTTAAGAAAGGATTAATGAACAAAAACATAAGGTAGGAGGGGTACAACTCCACATAATTTTCACCACCCAATCTCCATATCCCACCCCCTCCCCTGATAGCTTTCCCACTCTCTATCCCTCTGGGAGCATGGACCCAGGGTCATTGTGGGTTGCAGAAGGTAGAAGGTCTGGCTTCTGTAATTGCTTCCCCACTGAACATGGGCGTTGACTGGTCGGTCCATACTCCCAGTCTACCTCTCTCTTTCCCTAGTAAGGTGTGTCTCTGGGGAAGCTTGGGATCCATGATTGCTCAACAAATTGTTTGGCTTCGTATGTTAACTCTCTTTTCAATCACCAGGTTCCAGATGCCACCAGGATGCTTGCCAGGCTTCCCTGGATTGAAGTCCCCAGCATTTTTTTAATGGTTAATTTTTTAAGGGTTACCATTAGGACTCAATGCCAACACAACAGATCCACCACTTGTAGAGGGCCACTTTGTCTTTCTTTTATTTTTAAATTTTTTACAGTGATAGAAAAAACTGAGGGGTAGAGGGGGACATAGAGGGAGAGAGAAAGAGATACATAAAGAATTGATTCACTGCTCATGAAACTTTTTACCCATAGGTAGAGAAAGGGAACTTGAACCCAGGTCCTTGAGTATGGTAATATGTCCGTTTTAGTGAACATGCCACCACCTGAGCCTATTTTATTTTAAATAATTCACAAAATACAATAGAAGGTATGATGCAGATTTAAAGTAAAAACGAAATGACCATCTTTCAAGTGTATGTCTTGATATATATACAAATGTAAATTTATATGTATATTTATGTACATATTTCATTTTTAAAATTTCTTTATTGGGGATTACATTTAAAAAATGAAATATATACATAAATACACAGAGTGCATTTGTTACCATGCATGAGGACTCAGGTTCAAGTCTTCAGGCCACACATGCAGAAGCTTTATGAATGGTAGAGCCATGGTATGTGTGTGTGTGTGTGTGTGTGTGTGTGTAAAAGAGACAACCAGAGCACTACTCTATACATGTAACATCAAGGATCAAACTCAGGACCTCACACTTGGAAGTTTAATACCTTACCTAGTGTCACCTTCCAGGCCAGTACACCTGGTATTTTTGTTTGTGATACTTAATTTGGAACCTGTCATCCTGTCAATATGCAAATAATGGAGGAAATATGAAAATTAGCTAATGGAAATGTAGAAATTTTATGTATAAGTCCTGAGATTCACTGAAAAAATCTTTATCTTACTGATAATTTACATACATTTCCTAGTACATCAGACACATAGTGGGTCCTAAGTAAACCTATGCTAGAAGGAAGAAAGGACAAGCAAAAATAAGACCAAATTTTAAGTGTTGGCAGAATCTACAAATCTAAAAAGGATAAATAAATATAGCTCTAGATAAGAAGTACAATTAGTAAAAGTTAACATCTGCTGGTCAATATATTAAAATATATATTTAGAGTAATTCTGTAGTCCATAATTAAGAAAGGCATATATTAAAATAACTGCTTAAACTGAATTTCTCCCTCATTATTATTCTCTCAGAAAAATCTGGGAAAGGAAACAAAAACATGGGCAGATCAGTCAGTGCATGCTATGCTCTTATCTAAGCATTTGACATCTTGAATAGGAAATGGACCATGATTATTGAGCAGCCATTGCAGTTCAGCTGAAGCATGATCAGTGAATTTTAACTCAGATGCATAGTTTGACAGAAGATAATTCTTATTCTATCTAATGAATTAGACTCCTGGTTTTACAAAGTGAGGAAAGGGTATTATGTCTTTGTAAAGGAGGGGAAAAAAAAATCTCTTTGGTGAGTCCTTTATTTTAGCCTGAATCCCTCTGATAGCCAACAGTGTAGAAGTTTGCTTTTTCAAATGATTTTTTTCTGTTTAGATTCTTATCTGTGTTCTTTGTTGTCATTACTTTTTTTAGTATGTTTGCTCATAGAGGCTAAAAATTATCTTCTTTCCTCCTGGAGAGAGTGATGAATAATTATAAAGGTTTTCTACCAAAAGCATGGTGCCTCACATAAGTAATATCATACTTTCCTCATGATAAATAATCTATTAAAATTCAAAGGGAAAAATAGGTAACAGTCGGTATGACTGAAACACACAGGCAATATTGTGGAAGCCTTATTTGTAAGACCACGAACCTTCCCCATTGTTTAGACACAATGCTGGAATCTTCCCTGCATTTCTGTTTAGGGATTTTTCTCTTCCCAAGACTGGAGTGTTTTGTGCATGAGACTGAAAAGTTGCCAGGACTAGTCCATCTGGCTGGCCAAATGGACTGTGCTTACTGGAGTACTGCCAGCTGTATATCAGTAAAAAGTTTAATTTCTGGACTGCCTATACCCCAGTTTCCTTTCTCAGTTTAACAAAAAACACATTTCTATTTTCCAGAAACTTCTCCAACTTGTCTAGGTGCCATTACCTAGTTTCTCTACTGTCTTTGGTATGTTTCCCCAGAGACCACCTGCCTCAAGAGTGCAACCTCTCTCTGTTAAGCGCAAGACAGTGAAATGAGTTTGACAAAAAAATTTATGCCAAGTGAAAAATCACTGTTACATTTGATTACATTTGTCTGACCTTGGATAATCTTAGGAGCCAGAGTACTCATCTCGGTTAAGTAATTTAGTTTAAATTGCTTAATTAAGAAATAAAATTTCATGGGATTCCCTAGATTAATTTGCACTTATACTTAAGAGCATCAACATTTATAATCAATTTAAAGAGGAAATAGGCCTAGAGTCTTTTATAGTTTGCAATGAAATCTAATTGGGTTCATTTGGGCCAAAATAGGAAATATAGAAAGATCTGATATATTTTTAATTTCCTGCATCTTAAGGATAATAATGGATACTTAATTTTTGTGAGACACAGAGCTTTAGACTTGAAATTGCAGATAAAAAAAGTCAACTTCAGAGATAAATTGTCTCATTTCCCTATATTTTTACCTTCTGGGGAAGGCATTCAGTGGGACAGGATTGTAAAAATAACTCACAGGCAGGACAGGTCTACACATCATGAGTAGGTGATAACGGCAGAGGGAGTAGTATGATCTTACCAAGCCTTTCACTCCGTTCTTTACCCCGAAAGATTCTTTAAATGATGGCATCAAGATGAGATTTAAGCCTTTCAGAAGATTCTGTCTGAAGGACAGGGAAAGGATTTGAAAAAGGACAGTATAAGAGACAGAGGAAACTTTTACTTTTTTTTTTTTTTTACTCACTTCCTATATTATCTAGAGAGCTTGATAACTAGAATTAAGATAGTAGTAGTAGAGGCTGGGTGGTGGGGCACCTGGTTGGGTGCACATGTTACAATGTGTAAGGACCCAGGTTCTATTTCCCAGCCCCCACTTGCAGGGGGAATGCTTTGTGAGTGGTAAGGCAATGCTGCAGGCACCTCTCTGTCTCTTTCCCTCTCTATCATTCCCTCTCAACTTCTGGCTGTCTCTATCCAATAATAAAGATAATAAAAAATAAAAAAATGTATTCCCTCTTTAGAAAAAAAGACAGTAGTTGTAAAATTGGAGAAAAGATATTCTGAAAGCGATATGAAAAGGGCTTGATCTATTGGGAGAAGATGTGAGACAACAGGGATACAAGAATGCAAGGACTACTGACAAGTTTCTACCAGAGATGACAGATTGATCTGCACTCCCATAAATTTGTATCTGTACTTATTAAGCCCTGTAATTTACATGGTCAGCCTAGCAGAAGAATGAATGGTAATGACATTAAAAATCTGAGGGAGTAGTTACAGTTTCATTCTTCCTTCCTTCCTTCCTTCCTTCCTTCCTTCCTTCCTTCCTTCTTTCCTTCCTTCCTTCCTCTCTCTCTCTCACTCTCTCTCTTTCTCTCTCTCTCTCTCTTTCTTTCTGCCATTGGGGCTTCATCACTCCAGGCTAAGTTTTTTTTTAGAGACAGAGAAAATAACACCACAGCACCAAACTTCCTTCATTGGGATGAGAACAGGTAATGTGCATGAAAAAGTGAGAGTGCTTCACCCAAAATAAGCTACATTGCCTGCTCTAGGGACTATAGATCAAAAGGAGATTTTTGGACATATTGGGATGCCTGTGGGATAATTACATTTATTCACTCACCTCCCTCACACTTTTATTCAACCTCCTTTTTTTCCAGTGGATTTCCACTGAGCATGTATTTACTCTTTGTTCAACCTGCAGTTGACAAGTGATAATTCCCTTTACCGTGTTCTCGTTTTCTACTGTGATGATTCACTTAATTAATATGTTTATTGATTGTTGCCTATTGTCTGTTATGACGGAATTTCCTTGAGGAAAACTACCTTTTAATTGATTTCTTTCAAACACCAATCACAATGACTATAATCAATGAGTCCTTCCAAAAGAATGAATACATTAAATTATCTCAACAAATCTGAATTTAATGTTATGTGTCTATCCTAATAAAAGATGTTAATAGAATGTGGACAAACATGATTTTGAGGCTGAAGAGAGGGTCTGGATTAGAGTTATAAAAGTGTGTGTGAGTAGCAAGCATATCATGTTTAAACTGAGGCATGATTAATACCCTTTGTGAAATCATCCTAAGTGACAGAAGAGATAAGAAGTTAGGACTGAGATTAATCAAAGTTATGAGAAAATGTTTGGAAGAAATTTGTATGGAAATTAAGTAGGGGTGACCAATACAATACAGAAAATAAAATTCAGAAAAATAGTGTCATAGAGACTGAGGGAGAGTGAAAATATGTAAAAAGGGAGTTGTAAAGTCATGAAATAAATCACATTATTCAAGGGAAATTAAAATTTCCATTAAATTTATTAGAAAGATGATTGCTATGGATTAAATGATGTGTCCCTAAAAATCCATATGTGGAAGCCTAAACGCCAGTGTGAGTATATTTGGAGATAGGGTCTTTGATGGATGAAGTTAAATTTATATAAACTCATAAATGTGGGATCCTAATCCAGTAGGCATCAAATGAAAGTTGCATGAGGATACAGTGAGAGGACAGCTCTGTGTCAGTAGATAAGAGAGGTCTCAGGAACATCCACACTTACTGACACTGTGACCCTGGACTTCTAGGCTCCAGATCCTTGAGAAAATGAACTTTTGTTGTTTGTGGTACCCAGTCTGTAACATCTTACTAATGAGGCTTTAATAGAATAATACAGTGGTTATTATTATTTTGTCATGATTGGCACTTCAGTATTCTAGGTCAACTTTTTCACACCAAAATGGAAAATCATAGAGAGACAGGAAAAGACACTATAGCACCAAAGATCTCCCCACTGCTGTGAAGGCTGGGCTGGATCCTTGATCATTTGAATGATGAAGCCAACACACCCTCAGGTGAGCTAACTTGCTGGTTTATGTTAACATTAGAATAATATCATCATCAGAAGTAGTGCAAGTTGATACCACAGAGCAGGGATAAGGAATATCTGGTTCTCGAGTTGTATTGCTAGCTGTGAAAGCAACTGCAAGTAGGACTCAAAATTCATTAAGTGCTCATATTAAGCTACTAATTTAGTATGACCCTCAAATGATGTTATAAATACCTCAGTGTGTTATATGCTTTACATTGGGTAGTTCTCCCCCGCCAAGAGAATTGGATCAGTCCAGTTAGTTTCGCGGGCCTGCTTGGCCCTGCCCCGAAGGAACCCCGCCAGAGTTAGAGAGTTACACAGTTGGAGAGTTGAAGAGTTGCAGAGTTTCAGAGTTCCAGAGTTCAAGAGGGTTCCTGAGTTCGAGAGTAAGAGAGAGTGCTTGCGCCGCCGCAAAGAGACAGCAGAGTTCTGTTTGGTGATTAGTTTGGTTTAGTTTATGAATTGTTGTTCCTGAATAAAGAAATACAGCTTCCCTGCCCAGCCGTTGTCTCCGTGTCTCTGTTACCCTCCCGTGAAGCTAGCCCGGCCGGCAGGAACCTCCGAAAATTTTAACAACATCAGTGGCCTTTGGCAGAAAAAAAAAGGCTCCCCACCTCTGCCATAGAGCTTCCACAACAGGGTAGGGTGTGAAAATAGGTGATGATGAGAAAAATATCATTTATATAGAATTGTCGTTATGTGGGAGGAGAGAAATAGACTAGGAATCAGTCTGTGTCAAAACCCCAGAAGAGCACTAATAAAACGTGATTAGGATACATTTCTAAGAGATGAGCTGATCATCTTCACACTGTAATATGCATAATTATGCATATTGATTAGAGCATATTTCTTTGTTTTGTAACTGATAGAAATCTTGGGAGGGATTTTAATTGGAATCAGGCAATCTTTAATTGGAATCTTACAAGGACACTATGGTGAAGTTATCTCTCTAGATGTGATTGTGAGTGTCACTCAATCTGTTATATCATGTTGGTGTCATACCTCAAGCTATAGAAAGCTTAGGTCTGTTAGATTCAGTGTTGTTGTTGTTCTTTAGTGTATTTTCATGTTTTTATTTTTCTCAGGGTTTATCAGTGACAGTTTGAACTCATCAGTGAATATTTTCTTTCTAGAAAGTTTTTCCTTCTAAAAATTTTCACGGAACAACACATTATACTTAAAAATGGTTTTATTTAGGGAGTTGGGCGGTAGCACAGTGGGTTAAGTGCACGTGGTGCAAAGCGCAAGGACCTGCATAAGGATCCCAGTTCGAGCCCCCGGCTCCCCACCTGCAGGGGAGTCATTTCACAGGTGGTGAAGCAGGTCTGCAGGTGTCTATCTTTTTCTCACCTTCTCTGTCTTCTCCTCCTCTGTCCATCTCTCTCTTTCCTAGCCAACAACAACATCAATAATAACTACAACAATAAAACAACAAAGACAACAAAGGGAATAAATAAATATAAAAAAATGAAAAAATGGTTTTATTTATTTATAGTGAGAAAGATAGGAGGAGAGAGAGAAAGAAGCATACATCATCACTCTGATACATATGCTGCTAGGGACTGAGCTCAAGCCTCATGCTTGAGAGTCTGATTCTTTATCCACTGTACCATCTTCCAGATCACACATACTATACTTCAAAATGAATTCTGTATTGTTTTCTAATTCCTCTCTCCTGTCAGACTTTACTTTTGCTGTTACACCACATACATTCTGCATGACCAGTTTTCCATCATAATGTGTATACATTGCTAGTCTCCAAATTTTTAACACATACACACACACACACTCACACACACACACACACACACACACACAGAAAGAGAGAGAGAGAGATCAAGATTTTACTTGAATTCCCCCTGTATGTAGTTTATTTTTCTGCTTCTTAATAGCAAAACGCTCTAAAGTATTGCGTGTAATCAACACCTCTAATCCACTGCTGTCTGTTTTTTCCTCAGTGGTCTTCAGTCATTTGACTTTACATTTATGTTGAATTTCATCAAGCCCAATGACTTCTGTATGTAGCTTCCTCTTTCCAGCATTTGCTAATATTGATCATTCTTTCCTTCCTTACAACATATGAAACTACTATAGTCTGCTGGTTTTTCTCTTCACTGTTTCTTTACAGCCTCATTTCTGACTCCACATCCTGACCTCTAGAAAGGTCAGGGCACCTTGGAGTTCAGTTATTTGTTCTCCTCCCTACTCCCTAGCTCTCTCTTCATTCCTCTTCTCCCCTTACTCATTATATGATTTTATGGATATAGAATATAGATAGATAGATATCACACCTATCTCTGAGGTGATGACTCCTCAACCTTCTCCTTAATAAAACTAGATACTGAAAGTTAGCATGCCAAAAAAAAATGTTTCTTGAACCTCCCACCAACCCTTTTAAAAACATATTAGTGATTTAATAATGATTAATAACATTTTAGGATAACAGAGGTATAATTCCATACAGTTCCCACCACTAGAGTTCTGGAAACTTTCCCATTTTTCTTCTTTTTTTACTTCCCAATTCTTTATCTTCCTAGGAGTATGGATCAAAATTCTTTATGAGGTGCAGAAGGTGGACGGTATAATTTCTGTAATTACTTCTCCACTGGCACTGGCAGGTCGACCCATGCTCCCAGCTTATTTCTGCCTTTTCCTACTAGGTTAAGGCTCTGGAGAGGTGAGATTTCAGAACACATTGGTGAGATCATCTGCCCAGTGATGTCAGGATGGAATCCTAGTAGCTTCTGCAGCTTGGTGGCAAAAAGGTGGTAAAATACAAAGCAGGACAAATTATTTAATAAACAGGAACCCAATGATAAAATTAGGGGTCTTTGAGTTCTCACCAACTTTTGTCATTAGTATTCTGCCTAAAAACAACTTAAAACAATTTGATTTCTCCAGACACATAATTCAAAACATAGCATCCCCCCCCCCGAAACTACTTCTTCTTTCCTAGCTCATCACTGAAGTTTGTATTTGATATATCTTAAAATGAGGTACATTCTTTTTTGTTTAAGCCACTATGCTCAGAGAGGTCTAGGGGGCAGTCCACGGTCAGAGGTTCCTATACATAACTCTCAAAGCATTCATTTTTCTGTGTATCTCCACTGTGATGACACCATACTTGTCATGTAGTGTGTACGTGATCCAAAGAAAGTTCAGCGTTCAAGCTCTGGTGGCAGATTCCTTCCAGTCTTTGCCTCAGATCTCCCCTGCCCACATCTCAGTGTCTCAGATCATCCTGCAACTGACAAGAGCTTCCTTTATGTATGTATGCTGGGAGAGAGCATAATGCTAAAGGTTAAACCTTTATGCTAAAGGTTTCATGCCTGAGGCATTGAAGTTCCCAAATTCAATCTGTGTTCTGATTAAAACAAACAATCAAACAAAAACAACAAATAAATACAAAGGAAGGTAATCATCTTGTGCACTAAAAAAAAGAATGTCAGGCTTCCTTGGTCCCCACTTAGTCCTCTTGGTCTAGAACTCTTAGTCCTCTTGGTCATTTTCTCAGCCACACTTCAGAACCCTAAATTTGTTTTCTCAAGACCCCTAATAGCATCAGCCGCATACCTCTCTATCATTCTGTGAGGCTTGTTCTGATACCAGCAAGTCTGTTAGGTGAGCCCTTTATGCTTCCCAGAAGGTTTTATATGGCTAGAGTCTTCCTTTCACACAAAGCACAAGACTCAGAATCTAGAAAGAAGATTGCTTCAAAAGTGCTTGTACCCTCAGCTCCCACCCCGACCCAGCCAGAATGGGTCTCAATTAGCAGCCAGAATGGGTCTCAACTAGCAGCAGGAGACCACTCAGCCTTCTGGGAGGGGGTATTTTTATAATTGCTCCAGGAGCAGAGTGGTTCTGGTTGGCTCTGGGTATGTGTTGGGGAGGGGGAAAGGCCAGGTGTGTGTATTTGGACCTCATGAGACTGTTTGCTTTAAAATCACTGGCCAGTAACTAGGAGAGCTCATGTATCATAATTATATTTATGCTGGTGGCCATACAGAATAACACAGGCTGATTTTTTGGTGGTGGTGAGCAACTGAAGGTTATCGGTGAGGTGCATGGCCAGCAGAAGACAGTGACTCAGCAGTACAGTTGGCTTTTCATAGTCATGCCTGCTATAGAAGCACAATGTGGAACAGCTGGGTGAAGGACTTGCGGAGGATGTGATTGCAAACCTTCTGGCCACCTGATTACAGTCATACTGTTCTCTGTGCAGATTCAGACCTGCTCTGGGTAAACAGCGGCCTTGAATGTCAGGTGCACCTTGTTCCTAATCATGATGGGTGGGGGAGGAGGCCACGAGGGGTGGGGGCATGGACTGCCTGCATACGCCTACATCATCCTGATTCGCTAGCTCACACAGTGGAAGGAGAAGCAGTGGAAGGAGGTGCCATCCATACACCAGGATTATCGCTTCCATGTTCCCTGGGGTAGGACCTAGAGGTTTGCAAAATCTACTCAGTCCTGACATGTCCCAGAAAAAAAAAAGACCCCACGACTTCTGGCAAGATGATAGTTGTCTTGTTCATACTGCTGCTGCAGGTGTACCAGGTCTGCAACACGAAATTATGTCGGCTCTTCAAATTTCCTTGCCAACCTTGCTGTTGCCTTCCAGCAGGAAATTGAGCAGGTAATTTAATGTGCCTTAGATGTCTTAATGTGTCTGTCCTGGATACTTGTTGGTATGTATGAGACCCCTTCTGTTTCATTGGTTTAATACCCCCTGCTTAACACTGTATTCTATTTACATAACCACTGTATTCTATTTACATAACTACTGTATTCTATTTACATAACCACTACAGGGCATTGGTTCAATCCCCACTGGTTCATGATATGTTTTTGCTCCACCCCCCTCCTTGTCTCACACTGATTTTCACCAGTCACTTTTCTCTCCACCCTCTCTGTGTCGCATCCTGTTCCCACCCTACTGGGCTAGTATATTTATAAGGATAAGATTGTTGTTTGTAGTTGTTAGTTTAGCTTATCTCAGCTTAGATTGTGCTGCGTCCTGCATGAATAAAGAGATACTGCCTACAGCTCAACCATGAGTCCCTGGTTGTCTGTTACCCGCCCGTGAAGCCAACCCTGCGAAAACAACATAGCCCGGCGAAAACAATAGATACTCTTAATGTGTCTGTCCTGGATACTCAACCCAACTTTTGCCCAGCTACATGCAGGCCGCACCTCATACTCATGTCCAGGGAGCTTTACTGAAGGGGAAAAGTTAACCTGAGCCTAAACCTCTAGCCATGGCTGATCACCTTATATATAGTAGTCAACCACAGATCACTGAAATAGCCTCCTAACCAATATACTTGCATTTGCTCTTGCCTCTCAAACATTGTCACTTCATAATAATCAAGATGATTTTTTCTGTGAAGTATTTTTTAAATTATTATTAGAGACTTAATAAGATGGTAAGATCGCAGGGGCATAATTCCATACAGCTCCCACCACCAGAGTTCTGTGACCCATCCCTTTTAATGAAAACTTCCCTATTCTTTATCCCTCTGGGACTATGGACCAAAATTCTTTAGAGGGTAGAATGTCTGGCTTGTGTAATTAATTGCTTCTCCACTGGACATGGGCAATTGTCAATCCATACCCCCAGCCTGCTTCTAACCAAGATGATATTTTACAATTATTTATCATATCAAATAAATTCTGTTGTACCGTTAATGTAATTTACTGATACAACACTCCCCTCGCCCTCTTTATTGTGCTTAGCAGCCTGCTTGTGTGTGAATGGAAACGTGGCATTTTCTGGCCAATATGACATAAGAAAAACATGACCCACTCCACACCAGAAGGGGGCGGGGAACGCTTCAGGAGGGAAGCAGGTCTCTCTCCTTTTCTGTCTCCCCCTCCTCTCTCAATTTCAATGTGTCCTATCCAATAAAGTAGAAAAAAATGGCTGCTAGGAGTGGTGGATTCCTAGTGAAGTTTTAGGAACTCTAGCCATAATGCTGGGAGGTGGGATGGGGCTGGGGGGAGGGAGAAAAACATGATGCCTGTATTACTGAGTTTGAGCAATGAATTGTGATTCTTGACCTTCTGGAATATAGCTAGCTCATGGTATCTGTGGATTCAGAGACTGAAAGTCAGTTCTGGATGAGAAACAAATTCTGTTTAGTTAATCCAAGGATAATGGTATTTGTGCTGCATGTGTACAGACATTTTTTTTCTCTATTCAGTGTTCCCTAAACATTGTGGTATTGCAATTATACATGGAGTTATTTCATAGAGTACATGTAAATACTCTACCATTTGACATAAGGGATTTGAATATCGGTAGTTTGGATCACTCTTTCACAGATGTAGAGGGTTTCCTTATACTCTTTTGATTTCTTCATGCTGAGTGATAGAGTGAGGATACTGTAGGTTAACAAAGAGATCAGAATTCCTAGCCAACTCATGATGGAGTCAGAGTGCAATCAGGAGAAAAATTGCATTCCTTAAAGCTATTGGAGTTTTCATTTTTCTACTACTGTATCACTTTTTTTGTTGTTAATGAAAGGGATATGAGGAGAGAGAGAGAGAGAAATGGAAACCAAACATCACTCTGGGACATGTGCTGCCAGGCATTGAACTCAGGACCTAATGCTTGGGAGACGAATGCTTTATCCATTGCACCACCTCCTGGAACACCAACTGTATCACTTAACTGATGTCCTCTGCTGCTTGAAATATGGAGGTGGAGGGTCTACCATATTTTTGTAAACTATCAATCCCTAATCAGAGTCTATAAATATATTTGACTTCCTAGCTATCAATAATTTCTGATTCTATTACTCTGGACACAATTCATGTTGTTTTTCTTAGTGGCTAAGGCCTTTCTTCTTAGGTTTTTTTCCATGTTCTATTCTCACATCCTAGAAGATTCTTCTCCTCAGATCGTCACATGGTGCACTGCATTACCTCACCTGTTTTTCTGCTCAGTGTAACCCACTCTGTGAGATTTGCTTTTTCTCTTTAAAATCTGGTCCTCATCTCCACACCAATATTTCATGATATTTTTTAAAATTTTCCCTTTTATTGCCCTTGTTGTTTTTTATCATTGTTATTATTGATGCCATCTTGTTAAATAGGACAGAGAGAAATGGAGAGAGGAGAGGAAGACAAAGAGGGAGAGAGAAAGATAGACACCTGCAGATCTGCTTCACTGCCTGTGAAGTGACTCATCTGGAGGTGGGGAGCCAGGGGCTTGAACCAGGATCCTTACATTAGTACTTGCACTTTGTACCACGTGCACTTAACCCACTGCACTACCGCCTGACTCCCTATATTTTTAAGTTCTGTTCTAGGAAACATTTACCAAGCTAAATAAATACCATCCCTCCCTCTAATAAAAACAAACCTCTGGAATTTCTAATAACAAAAATGTATTTGTTCTGACTAGATATCTTGCTGAAGTGGAGCAATGTATCCTTACTCAGTGTATCAAGTAATGGAATTTTCACTTTACCACAAGCTTCCTTCCCAGATCTTTGTGGCATGGTGATGATAGTCATGCAGTTCATTCAATTAAATATGCTACCTTCAAACTAACTTCAACTACAGACAGTTAGGATATTGTCCTGAAAGAAATAAGAATCAGACCATCAATAAAGCCACATTAGTGATAGCATCACAACTGTGATAATTAGTTTTCTATTAGCATGGTAGGTAAATACTAACTAAGGTATTTATTTAATTTTTTTTTTTGCCACCAGGGTTGTCTCTGCATGAGGAATCCACCACTCCCAGCAGCCATTTTTCTCTTTATGTTTTTATTAGGACAGATAGAAACTAAGAAGGGAAGGGAAGATCGAGAGGGAGATAGAGAGACACAGATGTGAAGCTGCCCCCTGCAAATGGGGAGTGGGGTCTCAAACCCAGGTCCTTTTGAATGATAATGTGCATGTATGACCAGGTGTGCCCCTGCCTGACCCCATAACTAAGCTACTTTTATATAAGACAACTTTGTTTTATCATCTCATAGTTCTATAAGTCAGGTGTCTGGGTAGATTTATTTTTGTTCTGTGTTCAAGGTAATATAAAACCAAAGTCAAGAATGAACTGGACTTTTTTATTTTGTTCTTTGTTCAAGGTAATATAAAACCAAAGTCAATAATGAAGGACTGGGGGGATCCACTTTAAAATAAACTCAGAAGGCTGATGGTGGTACAACTGTTAGGCACACACATTACTATGTGCAAGGATTCGGGTTCAAGTCTCCTTCTTCTTCTTCTAGCGTTTGCCCTTCTTCCGTAGCCAGTCAACAGGTCAGGTTGAAAGCTGTCAGGAGCTGCATGTGGCTGGCTTTGAAAGTGACTGGGATCCATGTGGATTCAGTCAGCTAGGAAGGATCGTCAGTTTCCCCAATGAATGGGTACTCACGGGATGCACCACGAGAAGGTCAATCCAGTGCATCCCTTCAAGTCTCCAGTCCCCACCTGCAGTAAGAAAACTTCACAAGTGATGAGTCTGGGCTTCAGCTGTCTCTCTCCCTCTCCTGTTTTATAAATAATAATAATAATGATGATAATGATGATGAAAAAAAAGAAGAAGGCCACCAGGATTGGTGGAATCATTGTGTAGGCACTGAGCTATATTTGTCACACTTTGATGATGAGGAAGAAACAAAATCAGGTGGTTGATAAACTGAACTCCTGAGGTTGGAGAACTAAGGTCTCTATTGCTTGATGAATACTTTTCTGCTCCTATAGACCACCTGCATAAGTCTCATCAGGATTCTTTCATCTTTAGACCAGCAATTTCATATTCCTCCCCTGTTTCCTTGGAGGCCTAAGTATGCATTCTGCTTACTTCATGAAACACCATTAGAATCTGAATTGGAGTTGGTGTATTGCACCAAAGTAAAAGACTCTGGGGTAGGTGGAGGGGATAGTACAGGTCATGGAAAAGGATGACAGAGAACCTAGTGGGGGTTGTATTGTTATGTGGAGAACTAAGAAATGTTATGCATGTACAAACTATTATGTTTACTGTTGACTGTAAAACATTAATCCCCTGATAAAGAAATTTTAAAAAAGATATAAACCAAAAATTATTTAATAATATATAACCAAGAATAAAGAATAAAGAATAAAGAATAAAGAATAAAGCCAAGAATATAACAGATGAGATTTGGGGGGGGGGTCTCAATTTTGGAAAAAAGTTAGTAGGTCTATTTTAGGTATATTCCTAGGGGCCCATGACTTTATTAATTTTTGCCTGAGCCTGACAAATAACATGCAGGTGCCTTAAAGGTATTACTTGGGGAGATGGTGTCAGGGTTGGAAATAGGACTAGAAAGCTGGATCAGCAAAGAGAGTAGCTCCAGAATCTGGAAAAACTACATAAATACCATTAACTGTAAATCCCATAAATTTGATGTGAGGATTCTTTTCTCATACTATTCCTAGGAATCCTCACAGAAAATCTGTCATATGGTAAACATTCCTTTTTAATGGATTTAACTATATGTAAGATATACAGATATATATCGTATGTATGTCAAGTCAGTAACCTGAAAATACAGATACTGGTGAACTGCCTTTAGTGAACTTTTCTATGATATGTGCTAAGTCTGAACCTTCTAGCAAATCTGTGGTAGGTGCTTTTATGTTTTAATTTTTACTTATAAAATGGAAACACTGGCAAGACCATAGGATAAGAAGGGCACAGTTACACACAGTTCCCACCACCAGACCTCCGTATCCCTTCCCCTCCCCTGATAGCCTTCCTATTTTTTTTTCTTTTTTCCTTATTTCTTTTTATTTTTAGGGCGAATTTCTTTTTTTTAAAATTTTTTTTATTTATAAAAAGAAAACATTGACAAAACCATAGGATAAGAGGGGTACAACTTAACACAGTTCTCACCACCAGAACTCTGTATCCTATCTCCTCCCTTAACAGCTTTGCTATTCTTTAACCCTCTGGGAGTATGGACCCAAGGTCATTGTGGGGTGCAGAAGTTTGAAGGTCTGGCTTTTGTAATTGCTTCTCCACTGAACATGGGCATTGACAGGTTGATCCATACTCCCAGCCTGTCTCTCTCTCTCCCTAGTGGGGCAGTGCTCTGAAGAAGCAGAGCTCCAGGACACATTGGTGGGATTGTCTGTCCAGGGAAGTCTGTTTGGCATCATGGTAGCATCTGGAATCTGGTGGCTGAGAGAAGAGTTAACATATAAAACCAAACAAATTGTTAACTTATAATGAACCTAAAGACTGGAATATTGCAGGTGAAGATATGGGATCTCTGTTTGGGAAACAGCTAGTAGGTCTATTTTAGGTATATTCCAAAGGGCTAAAAACTATATTGGTTTTTTATTAAGCCTGACATCTGATATGCAGGTGGACCCAAGTTATCATCTGGGGAAATGATGTCATTGCTGGAAAAAGGGCTTGAAAGCTGGATCACAGAAGAGAGTAGCTCCCAAATATGGGAAAAATATATAAATATTGTTGACTATAAACCCCAAGGATATGATCTGGGGCCCATATTCAGCTTAGGATCCTGTATGACCTCTTCATCCCTGTAGATCCGAGTTCACATTCTGTGGCTATGAGTAGGAATATTCCAAGCTGCATCAGTTTTAGGACCCATCTTCTTCAGGTGGTAGATAGAGTAGTATGTGACCCAATCCCCCTTTGGAGGATGGAACATTCTCTACCATTGTTGATCCACATTGAGGGCAATGTCTTGTGGGAGCCCCCAAAGGTGTCCATTGTGTTGTTCCTTATGGAGATGACCAGTGACAATGGAGAGAGTGATTAATTTGAGGTTTAGGACCATAATGTCTGTTTGAGAATACGAGGACTCCCTGACTAGGGCCCCAGTTGATGGGGTGGCCTGATAGTGACTAAAGAGTCATCATTGAAGTATGCCAGTCTCTTGCCCCTATTCAGCTTATGTAGTCCTTGCTTTTATAATGTTAGCTTTGGAGTGACTGAGGGAAGTGTAATAGGAAGTAGGTGAGGAGGGTATCTAGGTCTAAGTAGAAACTATTTCATTAGGTACTTTATAGTGTCTTTTTAGGTCTTTCTATTTGCTTGCTGCATTTATTGACTCACTGCAAACTACCGTGCTCTTTTACTTTCACGTATATACTTTGCCCTACATTAATGGTTACATGTGTATATACGCCCTATCTCATGGGACCAGGTCTATATCTAGGTTTTGAGTTTTTGTTAGGAAGTAGACCCAAAATGGAATTAAGGAGTCCTGCAAATAAGAAAAGGTCTTACCCGATTAATGATGCTGAATGGTTGACATTACAGGCTTGATGTCTCTGGACACAGTCCAAAATGAAGCATGCAGAGATGGTACTCATTGCATTAAATAGATCAGGATAAGCAGATTCAGTATAAGCTGGTATAAATTGAGATAATCATGCAGGAAAGTGAGCCCTACACTAGAGGTTACAGAACTGGGGGATATAAGGACTTTATAGAGGAAGCAAGAGGTTCCTGCTCTCTTAGGGTTTAAGAAGGCAATAGAAAATTATTACTATAATCAAATTATTTGGCACTTGGGTTGACTTTGAAAATAGCATTGTTAGGATTTGCTGTGTCACACACGATCTCACCCTAATTTGTTCTTTGATGTCATACATATCTGTATCTTATAAAGTAATGCCACCAGTTGCTTCTGTTCTCCTGGTCTAAGCTTTTAGGAGAGTCAACATTTCAGAGACAGCCTATGGTCTGTGCATTAAAAAGATTGAGACATTCCATCTGTCCATCTCTTCAATTAATTCTCTTGTATCTTTGTTGATTCTCTGCTTAGTTGATCTAAGTGTGAGAGTGGGGTATTGAAGTTTCCTACTATTACTGTATTACATCTGATGTATTTTTGTAGCTCTTTCAGTAAGTGTTTGATATATTTATATGGCCTCTCATTAGGTACATAGATGTTAATAATTGTTAAGTCTTCTTGGTTGATTGGTCCTTTGATCATTTTGTAATGACCTTGCCTATCTTTTATTACTTTATTTAATTTAAAACCTATTGTGTCAGAGATGAGAATGAATGTTCCTATTTTTTTTTTGTGGTACATTGGCCTATATGATAGTATTTTAAAAAATTTATTTATAAAATAGAAACATTGACAAGACCATAGGATAAGAGGGGTACAATTCCCATCACTAGAGCTCCATATCACATCCCCTCCCCTGATAGCTTTCCTATTCTTTATCCTTCTGGAGTATGGACCCAAGGTCAATATTAGGTACAGAATAGACAGGTCGATCCATACTCCTAGCCTGTCTCTTTCTATCCCTAGTGGGGCAGGGCTCTGAGGAAGCAGAGCTCCAGAAAACATTGTTGTGGTCATCTGTCCAGGGAAGTCTGGTTGGCATAATGGTAGTATCTGGAACCTGGTGGCTGAAAAAGAGTTAACATATAAAGCCATATAAATTGTCATTTAATCATGAACCTAAAGGCTGGAATATTGAAGATGAAGATTTGGGGTCTCCATTTTGGAAATAGCTAGTAGGTCTACTTTAGGTATATTCCAAAGGGCCCATGACTTTATTAGTTTTTTCCTGAGCTTGACATCTTATATGCAGGTGGACATAAGTTATTGTCTGGGGATATGATGTTATAGCTGGAAAAGGGGCTAGAAAGCTGGATTAGCAAAGAGAGTAGCTCCCAAACATGGGAAAGTGTATAAATATTATTGGCTGTAAACACACATCAACTTGATCTGGGGCCCATATTCAGCATAGGAGCCTATGTAACCTCCACATCCCTGTAGGTCTGAAATTGCACTACCCCCCACTCATGAAGCTTCCCCTCTGAGGTGGGC